>NW_015386493.1:12995-21587 GCF_001527695.2 Protobothrops mucrosquamatus | reverse complement strand
CCATCAGGAAGGTTGGAGCCAGGAACTCAAGAAGACAAAGAACCTCTTAAGAGTCATTAGCCCCATCCCCAGGGAAGCAGATGACTTTTGGGACATAATATGACTAACCATTACCATCAAGTAATACCAGAGAGGCACACCTGGGCTCAGGTCAGAATACGTGACACAGGAAATAGCCTCAAAGTTCATGCCACAGGAATAGGAAGACTTCCAAACAAAAAGCTAGAGAGGGTATAAAATGCTACTGGCCATGTGCTCAGTCTCTTCTTTTCTCCTCTGCTCTTTCCTGAAGAACCATCTTTCTGCTTCTGCAATAAACTGTAACCATCTTCCCAAAGCAGTTGCCATGTTGCTTATTTAATAGTAATAATAATGATAATATTCCCGGCTTGGATGAACCAGGATGAAGACTTACTTCTGACACTCAATTTAGGTATTCCTGAAAAAAAGGCTAATAGGATTGCAAGCTTCTCAAGTAAAATTGAGCAAAATCAGCAGGATCACCAGCCCCGACACACCGATTCTGAAGAGAAAAAAAATCCTTCCCATCCATGTTGTCTGACTATCTACTTATGATATATAAGCATTTTTTAAAATGAAAACAGCATTTATATTGTCTGGCTCCAGTTGCAGATTGCAGAAATTTCTCAGGTATCATTTGTCTATCTCACTAATCCCATTCCGCTGCTCCTAGATGATATCCAGGTAAAGAAGAAACTCTTAAGGTTCCAGATACAAAGGTGATAGTTTCTTTAAACAGCTATTTGGAAGCAGTTGGATCAGGATTAGCCTTTTTAACTTTAGAAAGTTGTTTTTGGCCAATAATAATAAAAATGTAATAAGAATAATGGACAGTTTGGATCAAAAACTAAACTGGGCAATTTGGACCGAAAAACAATAAAATTAATGATTATTCATTATGCAATACAGCTCCATTGTGATGTTGATAGATATGCAGGTAGTCTTCTGCTTAATAACTGAGTATTGCCCAGTATTGTGATCGTAAATCATGTGGGTCATTAAATGAGTCATAAATTTTACATTTTTGCAGCAGCCGTTAAGCAAATCACCATGGTTGTTAAACAAATCCGTTATCCATAATGGTGCTCTTTTTGCTGGAATGTTGTAAATTGCAGTTATACAGCTGAGGGATGCTGCAAATGACTGCAAATGAGGGTGGCTTGCTGAGTGTCAAAAAAATGTAATCATGTGGCTGCAGAAGTGGTGGGTGGGTGGGGTCTTAAGTACCTTTATTGTAACTTGGAATGGTTGCTAAGCAACCAGTTGTAAATTGAGGACTATCTGTACCTGCCCCACAGAAACGGAAGCAGAAATTCCACAGCTTGGCTGATTGGTTGATTACGTGAAAGACCGTCAAGAACAAACACTGGTGCAAATTAAAACCTGGAACTTGCTGAATGTACAGGAAACAAAATATGAATATTGAAATAATGTAATAAAAACACGAAGAGAATGCTGGCAAGGAATAGCATTACATGGTCAATTTCTACAAAAATTGAAGGAGAAAGTAAATAAAGATAAAATCTGGCAATGGCTTACAACTGGAACATCAGAAAAAGAAATGGAAGACTTGATTTTGGCTGCCCAAGAGCAAGCTCTTTGAACTAATGCAATCAAGACCAGAATTGAAAAAAAATCATCAAATGATTCAAAGTGCAGATTGTGCAAAGAAGAAGAAGGAATAGTAGCTCATATATACTTGTGTAAGAAGTTTGCACAAACAGAGTGTAAAGAACAACAGTCACCACAATGGTTCACTGGAACATCTGTAAAAATTATCACCAATAATGAAAAATTGGTGAAAACATGTAGTTGAAAAAATAGTGAAAAATTAGCAGGTTAAAATAAAGTCTTGGCACGGTGATTGAAAAGAAGAAAGTATAGATAATTGACGTGGCAATACCATAGAATAGGAGATAAAGAATTGGAGAAGATCACAATATGTCAACATCGGAAAATCAGAACTAAAAAACGATGGCATAAACTGGCAGTGGTGATTCCAGTGGTTATCACCATGCCAAAAATCTTGGAGGGCACTTTGAAAATCTGCACATTGACAAAATTTCCATCTGTCATTTACAAAAGCCACACTGCTTTGTCTGCATATCCACATACACACGATGCCAAATACATTACAACATCCTAGGTTCCTGGGAAGGATTTGATGTACATGAAAGCCAACACCGGCTAAAGAACTGGCAGCTACGATTTCACATTATTATGTACCCAGTAATAATAATGTTTCTTCCAACAATCAGAGGAAAATAAACCTATTATTGAAAAAGATTAATATGTAAAAACAAACTGCTTAGAGAGATTGAAAGAAGAAGAAAAAATGACAAGTGAAGTCTGGGAGTTTCCATACAATGGTCCAGTTGAGATGACTTCTGGATTTCTATGTTCCTACAGCATCAGCACTGTGGGAGAACTGTGCTTGTTTATTTCTGGCTCAACTGCAGACACTCAAAATTGCTGTTGATAGGGGTTTCCCCCCCCCCCCTTAGATAGAAGGGGAAAAGATGCTATGGTTTTGCTTCCTCATTAGAGAGAACTGTGGCTTCCTCCTCCGTTCTTAAACTGCATGTTCCAGAAGGCAAATATTCTCTTGAGGGCTTTGAAATACCACTTCAGTAAGTCAGAAGGGATGGTTCAAGGCTGAACTTTTGGAGACAAAGGGTCTGGTCACTTTCTCTTTCTCTAGATAAAGATCAGCCTGTGAGAAGTGAGATGCTCCTGGCTGCTTTCCTTGTCTTGCTTTCTTTCCCTTGTGTGGAGCGGAGATGAGGGGATTTTTATTTGCTGCAGAATTTGCCGCAGCTCAGGGTGGAGCAGTGAGTTTTGCTCCTTGTTCTCAGCATTTTGCGTTAGTAGAATAAAGATAATTACAGCTTGGCTTTAAACTGCTTCTCAACATCTCGGGAATGAGAATAGCGACGGGATGGAACAAAATGAAGCTGTTCGTGGTGTTTTTGTTTTGTTTTTGGTTTTTTTAGGAGAAGCTTTTCATACAAGTTGATTGATGTTAGCTCTTTGGGAGCTAATATCTTACCAGAGCCAGAATTTGTTACACTGCACTTTGAAAAATACGTGGTCCCTAGTGCTTGGTGGCAATATTAATGGCTCAGTAGTGAAAGTCTGGTGTGGTTTTTTTCTGCCTTGCTCCTGATTTTTTTTACCAGTTAGAGGTGGTTTACTGTAAAAGTAGGACTCTTTTGCTGATAGGAGCATCAGGACTTAAAACTACAAATCTGGTTCTGTGTTCTGTGGGATTCAGCCAGTTTGCACCAATTCGGGAGAACCAGTAGCTAATTTTTTGTTGCCCAAGCCCAGAATGGACCTCCGGAAGCGGCCTCCACACAGAGAACCGGTTGTTCACATATTTGAATCCCACCACTGGTTGATTTGAAGTAGGTTCTAAGGAGAACCCACTGGGAATGGAAACTGGGGTTGAACTGCCTTAAGGCTATTGTAATCAAAGCTGATGGGAGCAGGAAGAGGAGGAAAGTTGCACCCTCCAGTGAGAATTAAGAAATGAGGGGATAGCAGACATATTCTTCTTGGCTGTTTCTTGAGGTGAAGTATCTGACATTATTCTGAAGGAAAGAGGAAGGGTATAGCATGAAACTAGGTGCAGAGTTTCTATAGAAACCCAGGAATTCCACCAGTAAAATCCAAATTTGATGATCTAACAACATTGAAGCTTGAATGATCTCATCCTGACAATTCAACTGCTATCACTATCTTATTCTCAAAATATCAGGCTGAAAAAGTTTACTACCTCCCTAGGAAAGAGTGGTTGTTGTTTTTTTCAAAACATCTTCCATGGAAACTTAGGGTTTTATGAGAACATGATGGGGATCTGTGAGAGACTCAGGCCAAAAGAAAACAAAACAAAATAATAAAAAAGGAACTCAAATGCAGCCAATTTTCTGTAACTGGAGTTCTGTGTCTTGATCAGAGTTTGGTTTTTTTTAAAGCAACAGTTCTGATGGCCTGAAACCCCATATTCTAGGGCATATTTTACATTCCTTAGCAATTATTTGCATATTTTATAATTTCCTAGCCAGCCGGCTTTACTACACACTAAAACATATGAATAGGCCTCTGGATATGAGGCTAATGCTATGTAGGATGGGCATAAAAGAAATAAAAAAGAAAGCACAAGAAGCAGAAGCCCTTCGGAAGACGATACAAATCTTTGGAATTGCTTTTGGATTACAAATGGGCAGTAAGTACTACAAGCTACATTTAGTTATAAATTCGATTTAATATTCTATTTGATTTGCTGAAACTTGAAAGATAACGCAGAACCTTTGGCAAAAGTTAGACTGAATGAGTTTTAAATCCTCATTCTTCCCAAGAAACTAGGGTACTTTACATTCTAAAATAGGGATGGATACTGACCAGATTTTAGGCATGTAGAATTATTTTATATTTTGCTAGAATATCAATATCCCTGGAGCCCAGAAAATTTCTTCGAAGCATCAGACAAGAGCTCCCAGTTATTTCTACATAAATTCACTCAGGTTTTCTTTATTTAATTTAAGGCAGATAGAGAAACCAAGTTATTTTTTGCTGTTATGGTTGCAGATTTATTATTGCTTCCAGAACCTTCTGCCTGTACTTCTAATTGTCTTTTTTTTTTTTTTTAATACAGAGTTAGAATTTGGATTTTTCCCATAGTGATAGAGTCTCTTTCTAAAGTTTTGGCTGCCACACTCAAATCTCACTTTTTAGAACAGCCATTTGACACAAAAATAAAATAAAATAAACCCAATTAGGATTCTTCTGACCTATTCAGCTTTCTAAAAAATGCAAGGAAAAGGAAAACGTATCTTATCTAGAAGGAAGAATTTCACTGATATCATAAAGTGACCCTCCCACCCTTTTCCAAACCATTTAAAGAAGCCACAGAAAGAAACAAAAAGCAGATGATGACGATGGCAATGATGATGATGATGATAAGAATGAAAGGTCAGTATTTTCCAGAAAAAGTTCTCCTGCCTTACTTTGTCAACTTATCTATCTAACCCAATATTGTCTGTTGTGGCAATAGGTGTTTGAAATCATAGGTAGACATCCATCTCAACCAAGCTGGATGATTTTTTCCCCCTCAGTTAGAAATATAAACAAGGACTTGGACCATTGAAGTCCACTCTGCGAATTAGTTGCAGTCTTTGGCCAAAAATCTGATTTCTTCATTATTTTAAATGATTGCAACTTTTTTTAATAAAAATATATTGTATTGGTTTTTTGCAATAACAATCTCCAGTGCCTGGTGCACAGCGTGTTGTCTTGGTTTATATATTTGAAAAAAAGCAATAATAATTAATTAACAGTCAATAATGATTGATTTTGATAATTCCATAATTAGTATATTAATTAATAATATATTTCTTTGATCTTCCCTTCTCCCAATTATATTTTCCTTCTTCAACCTTAAACAAATGTAATTCTTAATATTTTCAATGTATAAATGATTAAATATAGACATTTTTTCATATTTGTACAGATGATAATATCTATGTATAACATTTTTTATCATTTTATATTATTCTTATAAAAATCATCTCATTAATTCACTATGCATCTTATTTTTATGATTTTTGTTTAAGCTTAATTTCCCCTTTATATTCAATCCATTCTTATCAGTCATGATTTTCTCAATGCTAGTCATCTAAATATCCAAATTTGTTCATTTAAGTACACCATCCCAATATTTTCATATTTCATGCATTATAAAATACTATACTTCTTATCTATCTTATAGCATCTGTGTATAACATCCTTTCTGATCAGCTTATATTTCACTTATATTTATAAAAATTACATCATCCCAATATTTTTAAATTTCATATATTATACTATACTATTTAAATCTCTTATTCCTCTTGTTATAGGGCCCCTTTATGTTCAAACTTCTCTAGTCTTTTAACCATATTCAAACAAGTGTTTGCTCATGTAATACTCCATCTGGTAGGGGGAGTCAAATCTCTTGAATTTGTCTCTAGCCTTCTTCTTTTGTCGAGTAGCTTTCCAAGTTGATATATTTGCTTACCCGGCAGTTCCTGTGTTTTTGTAAGTATTGTTGCGAATAAAAAAGATAAAATAGGTAAAATATATACTTTCTGTCTCCCAAACTCTGATGATTCTCTTGGGAATTCTATAGTCCATTCCATTTTTGTTGTTATATCAAAGTCTTGTAGATTTTTTTCCTGTTTGTATTAAATTACAGTTCTTCTCATTTATAGCTTTGTTGATTTGATTATATTCTTCTAATTTATGTTCTATTATCTGATTTGTTTGTTCATTCGCTGTCATTTTCTGGGTGTTTTTTGATTGTAGATTTAGGTTAGAGATGTGCTTATTTATGTCATCAAAGTTCTTTTTTATTTCTTTGTGGTTTAAATTTATTGTTATTTGTATCTGTCATAACACTGCATATATTTCCTCTTGGAAAGTATTTGCCTTGCGTTGAAATATTGCTTCTGGAGGTCTTTGATGTCCCAGGCTAAATCCTTCAGGGGTAAATATTGAGTGTGGTGTCATTTTTGATAGATGTATGATATCCATGTTGTTCCCCCCTTCAAATAATCTTTCATCAATATTTTAGTCTCTATAATTAGTTATCCAACCTACCAGTCTCCAAGTTGCACAACCCAATATATATATATATATATATATATATATATATATATATATATATATATATATATATATATATATATATATATATATATATATATATATATACATATACATATATATACATACACCTTTAGGATATAGTGTTAACAGTTTTTTTTAGTTTCTAAATTTGTCCAGACTGTAGTATTTTAAATTTAATTTCAATATATTTCTTTTCCCCTTAGTATTAATTCACCACTTCCATCTTTGAGGGAGTGGGGATGTATTCCCCTCCCTTCACTTTCGGAGATTTTCTTGCTTTAGGGGTCTTTCCCAAGGATTCAGTTAAAAGATAGAAGACAGAAGATCGATGCTCTCACTAGTTCCAAGCATGCTGTTCACTGATGTTCTGGTTCGTGCTCTGGTTCTTGGACTTCGGCTGCAAGTAGCTTGGGCTAGACGCTGATATACAGCTAGCCTTTCTCCTGTCTGGTCAGAGGGCCTTTCCCGGATCGAACGGAACAACTGCCATCGTTACATGATCAATGGGCACCCCTCCTTCATGATCACCTCTTTGGGGCAACTTCAGACCCATTTAGGGTCCCCCTGGCAGGGTGAAACTGGCCGTGGGGAGCAGAGCTCTGCTATCCCGTGGCCGTGAAGAAGTCCTAAATGATTGCAATTTTGGTCAATGTATATATGGTCAAAGCATGCAGTATCTGAAATTCATATTACAAGGATTTTCCATACTCAAAAAACAGTCTAAAAATGCAGCAAGAATTGTTTAATAAAGACAGGAATTTATCATGGTTAATGTATTGACAAAAGGCTGAAGAATTAAAAGAAGACGTAAGAAAGAAAGAGAGAAAGATGACAAATATTTTTATTTGGAATAATTTGAGAAAGTATAAATGAAAAGTATCACAATGTATTAAGATACATGCTGACAATGGTAAGAGGGAATGTGACACAATTGGAAAAATGAAACTTTGGCAATGATACAAGATATTTTTTTCTTCCTTTCAATTGTGTCTGATTCTCAGAGTCTGCTGGACAAGCCCCTGCAGTTTTTCAGAAGTGGTTTGCCATTGCCTACTTTTGAGGGATGAGAGAGTGTGACTGGCCCAAAATCACTCAGCTGGTTTCCTACTCTCAGATGGGACTAGAATTCACAGTTTCCTTATATCTAGCCTGATGCCTTAATCACTACACCAAAGTAGCTCTTGATTAAAAGATTGGGAGAGACCCAAATTGGAGAATATACAGTAATGACCAAAGTAACTGTATATATTCATGATAGAAATTTAACCAAATTTAAGCAGGAATGCTCTTTTATATACGAGATATCACATGGCAAGGCAAATTTATATATTTGTAATATAGTTGTGAGGGGAAAAAAGTGTACAGATAAACTAAAAACAACAGATGAAATATGTCAAATAGACATATAATAAGCAGAAATCTATTTTTGAAAATGAATGTTTGATGTTGAAAGCATAGCAGAAATATGTAAGTAGTGGTTAGTGGCTGGAAAAAAGGAGGGAAAGGAGGGAAGAATCTGTTACCAAAAATTCCTCTTCATAATGTTTTTACTTAGGTTCTGTTTCAAGGTCCCTTCCAGCTCTATTCTGATTCTGATTCTGTTTTTTCACTCTACTTTTAATTTTTTAAAATTATTTTGTATTCCTTAAGTTTATGCAATTAAAAAAAAAAGAGTTGCAAGGGTTATCTGGATTCTGTTTACTATTTGAACACTGGGCACTATCTAACAAAATGAAATTCAATGGTGAAAAAAGCAAGGTTCTACATTTAGGCAAGAAAAACCAATTGCACAAGTACAGCATAGGTGGCACCTTGCTCAATAGTAGTAACTGTGAGAGGGACCTCGGAGTCCTAGTGGACAATCACCTAAATATGAGCCAGCAGTGTGCTGCAGCTGCCAAA
>NW_015386493.1:0-12420 GCF_001527695.2 Protobothrops mucrosquamatus | reverse complement strand
AAAAAAAGAGCTTTGTTTAACTAGGGCAAATCTTCAGGCTACATTAGCTGCCACTGGCAATGCACTGTAGAATGCCAGCTTCAGAATGTTTTCATATGGTAGGTACAGTAATTATGATGGATGCTTTTGAACAGATTCTGTTTCTGTCAAATTTCTTCTATGCTTATTGATCACACCTACAATCTGGTGCAGAGAAAGCACTAGGTTATTTAAGGGAATCTCCTGTGGTTATCTGTATTACTTAGCTCAATTTTTATTTGAATGCATACCGTTAGAGGTTCTTACTATATTACAGAATAACAGAATAGAATAACAGAATAACAGAATTGGAAGGGACCTTGGAGGTCTTCTAGTCCAACCCCCTGCTCAGGCAGGAAACCCTATACCTTTTCAAATCAATGGTTGTCCAGTCTCTTCTTAAAAACTTTCAGTGTTGTAGCATTCACAACTTTTGGAGGCAAGTTGTTCCACTGATTAATTGTTCTAACTGTCAGGAAATTTCTCCTTAGTTCTAGGTTGCTTCTCTCCTTGATTAGTTTGTATCCATTGCTTCCTTTTGTTCTGCCTTTTTGTCCTGCCTTTGTCCTGCTTTGGAGATTCCCTCTTCTTTGTGGCAACCCCTGAGATTACTGTTAACCTGATATGTAGAATGGAATTTCTGTCTATGTTATAATAAGAAAAAAAGGAAATTGGAACAATGTCTTAGATTTGTTAAATAAACTGCTAGTACCAATAATTAGGCACTGTTTTGCCTGTTGTCATTCACCTTGCCTTATTTATATATGCCTCTTTGAATATTTGTTTTACTAATATATAAGATAGACCTTTATCAGCTCATATTGTATCTAGGTAGGGGGATGGTAGTAGGAGCCATGTAATTGATATGAAACCAGAGTTATTGATTGCTAGTCCCATTTCCCTTTATTCCCTTTATTTTTCCCAGGGAGAGTTGAAAGTACAGCTAAGTTGTTTGAGATCTAACTGCCTCTAGTCCAGATCCATCAGAAGTGGTGACAGAGAGCTTTTTCAACAGCAGCTCTATATTTTTTCCCCTATGAGTTTTGAGAAGACATTTTATTTACATTTTATTCAGTTAGAACAGGGGTCTTCAAACTTGGCCCTTTTATGACTTGTGGACTTCAACTCCCAGAATTCCTGAGCCAGACAAGCTGTCTCAGGAATTCTGGGAGTTGAAGTCCACAAGTCATAAAAGGGCCAAGTTTGAAGACCACTGAGTTAGAAGCTGATTTAAAATGCTGCTTTTTCAAAATGTTTATGACTGACAGTGCCGAGGCAAGGTCTGGGAGAGTTATTGGGCTGGTCTCTGGAATGCTGATCTGATCACAAATAGACTGAGAAGAAATTTCCTCACCTTTCAGAATTCCTCAAATCACTGTTCATGACCAAGTGATTAGATATGTTTGCTTTGTCACATGGCTCACATTCCCTTCATTGTGTGCTGAGGGTGGGTTTTTATACCCTTTGGGCCTCATTCATAAATCAATTTTGTAAAGGCTGAACAAGATAGTTCTCTTGGTATCAGAAAAAATAGTATCTGCAATGTTAGATATTTGGTTAGGTTTGTGGCAGGTACGTAAGAAAGGAGTCATTTCAGCTGTGCCTCTCTGTAGAACACACAAACGTTATCTTTTTCAAACAAGGAGCATGACTCGCTTGCACAATTTGGACACTGTTGAGTAATAACTGTGGTTGTGTCATTTGAAAACTTACTTCCAGAGGCATGTCAAACTCTTCTTGAATATAGCTATTTCCTTTTTTGGGGGGTACAATCTTCCACAAGTTTATTTCATAAGAAATTGAAGGCCAAGCGTGTTTCTAATGAGAGTGAGGAGTGCCTTCAGGATATTTTGGATTGGAGAAAACATTGTCATGCTGCTCAGGATTAAAATATAGCATTTTATTTTTGGTTGGCACAAGGAGCTCAGCTTGTCGTTTGATTTGCTTAGACTTCTTACATGTGTGAAATTTGTAGATAGCTTATGCTGCTGAATAAATTATATAACTACTTGCTATTGCAAAGTTTATAAATGACACAGACAAAAGTTTAGAATATTTAGGAAAGGATTTTGCTTCTGTACTGTATCTGATGAAAATAGCTGCGGTTCATAAAGACAGCTAAACATTTGAATGATGATGTTTATATCGCTATATATTAATAGGGTTATATATTATATTTTTGGAATTTTTTAGAAGTCTCTTTCCTGGGACAAAAATGATAGCTGATAGTTTATAATGTTGGAGAAATGTTGATGTTGAGCATAGTTTGAAAAGATTTGAGACTGTGTGTTTTCTTCCTAAAAAAACATAGCAGCAAAGAATAGAGTTTTTAAGCTATTCATTTATTCTGGTACTTTGTGATGATTTTTTAAAACAATTCAGTCATTTAAAAATGGTCATCTCCCACCCCTTATCGTTATTTTAGCTAGTAGACTACATTATGCTCTAATTGAAGATTTAAGGATGGGGCATCTGGGAGAGCATCATGAAAAATATAGAATGTATTAAATAATGGTATTTATTTATTTATTTATTTATTTATTTATTTGTTTGTTTGTTTGTTTGTTTGTTTGTTTGTTTGTTTATTTAATATGCTGCCCATCTCACCTGAATAACTCTGGATGGTTTACATATAAAAGCCATACAGTCATAAAAAGACACATAATTGAAAACAAATATTGACAGCTAGTCATTCATTGAGAATGGTTTGGTTTGCAGGACATCACTGAGATTGCAGCAAAATTATTAAATTGCTTTGCTCCAGATTTTTATCCAACAGAAATTCCAAAATTGGCTGCATTCAGAAGCAGCCTGGTGCTCTGTTAACCTTAATACCAGCATTGCAGTTTTAAGTGGCTTAAATACAGTGTGCTCTTTTCACCTATGAAGACAAGAGGAAAAAAATGAATCAAAGTCATCTTTGCTGCAGTCTTTTGTGTATGTGTAAATTGGGCTAGATCACATTAAAATCCCAGAGTTCACTGTTTATTTAATTATGCAGGCCTGGGAGAGGGTGTTTAAAAATGGTATCTGAAGAAATTTAGCAATGTGTGAAGGAGTTTTGTATGATCACTACATATTTCTTGATTGATGTTCTCAAGAACTCCTTTTATAAATAATAAAAAATGGCTTACGTTTGTTTATGTCAACTAAAAAATTTCATCCTTTCTACATGATGTTTGCATTTTTTATTGACTTGAATAAGCCAATTGAGTAATCCTTGAATAATGTGGAGCAAGCATGCTCTGTGAATAAAAAGAGATCCCCCCCCATGCAGCACATGGAATTAGCAATATTAGCTATTGTCACCTTTTTCATATCTGTATTATTCTGCATTTCATTTGTGCATAGATAGGTTGGGATTGCTTCTGCTTTTGAAGAAACCCACTTTGGTTTTTAACCAGTTTTATCCCATCCATGATTGTCTACCTATTACGAACATGCTCCAGAAGGTGATAGTTGTACAGGCTATCTGCTCCAATTCCAGGCCACATTATGGCTCTGAAACCTATTTATATATGGATGATTTTTATAGTCAAAGAAAGATGATGGTAGAGACTGTTTGTAAGATCTAGTTAATACAGAGAACTCAATCTATTTTTCTTCAACTTATGAGAAGTTCCAGGGATTAGGTCTTACACAAATTGGTCTGGAAGAAGGCTTATAGTAGCAAGTAGATGTACCTAACTGCTCCTGACCTCAAAAAGTATGAACCTGGTGAATATTGAGGGACTTTTAAATTCCATGTGCAGCTGCAATAAAGCTATTTGTATCCATGATAATGGATTAGAAGGTAGAACTGACTTGCATTACCAAAACTTGATAATTAGGGAGAGAAATAAACCCACCTGGGTTTCAGGTTTGGAACCACTCATGGTCCTGGGGTAGGGAATATGGTAGTTTTTGACTCAGCCAATATCAAGAGATATTATTTCACCAGATAATCAGATGTGAGGCCTTGCTTGGGTACCTGGGTCAGAAAGCCAGTTGAGTTTGCTACTTGTATACTAATCCCCATGCTGCACAATGACATTCCTAACAGGGATGCGCAACCTTTTTTCTGGGATGGTGGTAAAGTTCCCCATCAAACTGCTAGTGCTTCTCTTGTGTGGGATCAGGAATGGACTCTGACAATCATGAACCTGACCCAGCTCCTGAGGGTCAAACCTATATGAGAATTCACATTAGATTTGTTTTTTTGTCTCAAGGCAGATGTGACATGATCTGAAATGGGGGCATACATTGATCTTTGAGTGGTGTCATAGATGGATCACTATCTAAATGCTATGAGCAGTACAATGTCCTACACACAAACATCAGGCTACTGGTGGAAGGACCTTCTAGATTGGTCTGTCATAGATGCCTAATAAATCCCTTGGTTTTTGAGAGGGCACTCTTGAGTTTTCTGAAGATTTAATGGTTCAGTCCAGTTCCGTCCAGACTCTGTGGCCTACTGGAATAATGGGAGTGGCTGGATGTTCTGGGTGTTTCTCAAAACTGTACCAGATTAGCCTTTCCCCCTTTCCAGATCCACTACTACTCATTTACTGAGTTGCTAAGGGGATAAAGCAGCAAAGGAGGAAGATCTGTAAATCTAGTCTAACAGGAAAAATAGATATAGCACCAACACCTTGCAGTAACTGACCTCAAGAAACAGCAGTGTTATATTTCAGACTGATAGAGTCATACATTGCACTAAGCTATAATAAATGCATATGTAGCATTTGTAGTTTACAAACCACAGTTTATCTCTTCATGTGATATTTGAATGCAGGACACATCTGAAGGATAACTAGCTGCATTGAAATCAACTCTACTGAGAACAATGGAATTTTTAAAAGTATGTATGCTCAGTTTAAACCATATTAGAAAAAACTTTCAACAACAAATGAGTTTTATCCTACAAAACAAAAAGAAATGAAATTGAGTTTTACTAGAGAAGACTGATTTTAAAGGGGATTTAAAAATGTCAGGCTATAAGAATGATATGGGGGAAAAACTGCTACACTTAATATATAAATGGAACCAGTGGATGTCTTAATAATTAAAAAGGATATACAAATAACAAACCAAAGAGTGATCTGAATATGTTGGATTTACAAAAGATATTTGTTAAAGCTTGGAAGAATTTTGTGAGAAAAAAGAAAGAAAAAATGAAATCAAATCAAATTCTAGGACATTATTTGAAGGGATAAAGTTCACAATTATTAAAAGTAAAATGAAGGAATATAAAATTGGTTTATCTGATCAAGATTAAAATAGATATATTATCTCAGGTAACCCTTAATGGACTTTTGCTGATTAGGATGGAAAGACTATGCTTTAAGAATCTGTTTATACTGTAGGTAAGAGATAGAATATGGGAAGAAAAGATCATTTGTTGTATTTTAAGAGAAAGTGATAAGTTAAAATAAAGATAAATTGTTTCCAATTGTGATGAAGGGGGAAGTTATTTCTGTACGTATTTCTTTTTTTCTACTATGTTATTATTTCTTTTTTCCCTCTTTCTCTTCTTTTCTGCACTTTCTACTTTTTTATTCTTTTATTTTTTAGTTTGCACTAGTTTTCCTTTTTTATTATAATGCTTAATAAAATTATGATTAAAAATGCAATCGATGAGGTGTGTAAAAAGAAAAAAAATCTTGGAAATAAAAACAGTAGGTGTTTGGCAGACTGGCTTACCTTGTGGTATGGAGGTAAAGACATCTTTGTCAAATTGTCAGAGAAGGCTTGGCACCTTTTTGTCTCCCTTTCATAGAGACTGGTTTTGTTTTGCATTTTCATACAATGATAAATAGCATGACTTACGGACACAAATGCAAGTAAGTCATGTTGTTTGTCTTTTGTATGGAGTGGAGGTGAAGGGGTTTTGCCTGGGGCAGGGCAGTCATTCTTTGTTGTTTGTCCTCAGTTTGAAGATGATGGCAATCTTCTTCCAGATAAGTTTACCAGACTGAGAAATGGAAGCAACAGTGCAGTGAAAATGCCCTTTAGCGATTAATCTCCTTCATGTGGATTGGTTATAACGATCACCTATGCACTTGGGGCATTTGAAAAGGCTGCTGCAGGAATTTGACTCAGTACTTTTCAGGACAGTACATAGTTTTAGTGGCACATAGTACAAAACCAAACCTTGTAATTATGTCTAAATAGCTATCTGTCCTGAATACTAATTTTCCTACTGGGCCTCTACTGTGCTGACAATTCTTTCTGTACAGCTTGCATCAAATAAAATTTAAAAGTGCATTACAGACTCCCCTGAAGTGAATAGGCCCTAACACTGGACTGAACAAGGCAATAAATTCATCAAAGCTATATAAAAGTGACTTTAATGAATTTAAAAGCTCCATTTTTTTCAAAAACAATGCTGTTTTTATCATGGCATAGGTTAATGTTTGAATTCTTCAGACAATGGTCTGTGTTGGTTCAAGTCAAGCTTATAGAGAATATGCCCTATTTACATTAGCAAGTTATGTTCTCAGTGTATGATATATCGAAATCCCTCCATTTGAAAGGTATGATAGTAGATTCTTCTAGACCCAGTTTGGAATAACTGTTTACACACCTGTATATCACCTAGGCTGGTTTGGAAGAAAGCAAACAAGGCCTCCAAGATTTTATCAAACCCTTTTTTCAGGATTATTGCAGCACAGTGCAATCATAGGGAATTAATATATAATTCATGTGACAAATTCTAAAAGCTGTGAACAGCCATAGCTTTTGAACCTGACAGCTGCTTCTTGATCCCTATGTCAAAGGGATCGATGCCATTACTTGACACAAGAGCTCAGGCTACGCCTAGTGAAATGTGTGGGAAATATCACTTTGCAGAGGTGTTGAAATACAAAGGGTCAAGGCAAAATTGGCCCTTCATTGTTGACTTAATATATGGCAGATATTTGATATCTGGCCACTGCTGTCCATGGGTGCTGTTGAAAGACAGAGGGAGCTTGATTTCTCCAACAAACATTCATCAACTAAAGGCTATCGTTTTACCTGCGTTCTCCCACTAAGAGCCAATAATGCTAGCAATGATCAAATGTCACCAAATATCTTGGGAAGACATTTAGGTCTTCTCAAAATACAGGTAGTCCTCAACTTAGGACCACAACTGAGCCCAAAATTTATGTTGGTGCATGAAAAATTTGTTAAGTGAGTTTTGCCCCATTTTACGGCTTTTCTTGCCATATTTCTTAAGTGAATCACTGCAGCAGTTAAATTAGTAGCACCGTTGTTAAATGAATCTGGTTGCCCCATTGACTTTGCTTGTCAGAAGCCACAAAAGGGGATCATGTGGCCCCAGGACACTGCAATATGCTGACTCTGTAAACTGCTTAGAAAGGGCTGTAAAGCACTGTGAAGCAATATATAAGTCTAAGTGCTATTGCTAATGCTATTGCTTGAAATAGCTAAAGGTAAAAACAAACCACTCTAAAGATAAATATAGTCTAGCTTTACCCATTTGGAAGAAATCATTCACAATTTATAGAGCAAACGCTAAACCACTGAAAAAACCTCCCACTGGGATTCTCTTTATTCCTTTAAACACCCTTCCCTTCTGTGCAAAGTCTTTCCTGGACAATGAAGTATACCAAATGTTTAGATTTAACTTTCTGCCATCCCATTCATTTACTCCTGCAACAAGCCTCAAACCTTATCTTAATTCAGTGGTGGGATTCAGCCAGTTCACACCAGTTCTGCAGAACCTGTAGCTAACTCTGAAAAAATATGAAATATCTTGATAAGGCAAATTGCATGGCCTTGTGCCCTGACTAGAAGCATTGCACTGTATCTGTGGTGTTAACAGTGGTGGGATTCAGCCGGTTCGCACCACTTCAGCAGAACTGGTAGCTAATTTTTTGTTGCCCAGGCCCAGAATGGACTTCCGGAAGCAGCCTCCACACAGAGAACCGGTTGTTCACATATTTGAATCCCACCACTGCCTTAATTGTTTAATTCTCTCATTCACATACTTATTATAAAAGACTGAATGCTTTTTTACAGAGGAGGATTCAGAAGTCTTGAGGTGGTTATAATCTGTACTCAGCACCAGCACCAGCCTGGCCTGCCAATCCGTTGCAAGCCAGAGTTGAATTTCTGAAGCTGGGTTAAGAAACTGCTGGAAGCATCACGGGAGACATGCAGGTTAGGCTACAGTGAAGAATTGCTCCTGCCTGCTTTGGAACAACACTCACTTGGCCTGCCGACAGCATTCTGTGGAGAAAAAAAAGATGTTATTTGCTAAATTTACACGGCTGCTGAAATCTGTTCTCCTATTGGAAAGCAGTAACTTTATTGCTGTCTCTGTGGCAACAAACCAAGTTGTTCTAATTCTAGGAAATGTTAGTGTGGTTTTTATTTCTCTTATTTTAGCTTTGGCTTGGCTGACCAGAAATTACTCTCTAGCTTTAATATGTTATCAAAAGTTTAAGCACTCGCAGTCTCAATTGCTAACGTATCAACGTGAACTCACTGAATCAAATTTAAACTTGATGCAACTAGTCCAGCTACTCAAGGAAACAATTACCATATGTTTCACAATATTCCAACTAACAGGTTCCATTCAAAACCTTTTCAATTAAAAATGTGTGTGTGATTGCCCAATATATATATCAGTATAATTATAATTCCAGTGTTAAAGTTGCAAGAGGATTGTATGAAATTTAAAAAAAAAAACCGTGCTGTTATTTTGCTTCATTTTTGCCTGCTGCAAAAACTGAACGTTTTTTTTTTCCTGACACAGTTGTTTTCTTTTCAGCTGCTTTATTATTCTGTCAGCCTCTGCAAGCATTGTCAGAATACTTAAACAAAAAGACATAACTAACACTTCCAATTAAAGTTGAAACTTCGGCCAACTTCAAAGGGTACATTTACAATACAAACCCATTGCTCCACTCTGGAATGCTGATACCAAGACAGATTTTTCTTTTTTCTTTAAAAAAAAAAGGAGGAAGACTGACTCATATTTCATTGCAATCTGCTATGACTGGTATATTTTTTTTTCATTAACTCCCCAAACCTTGTGAAATTCTTTACACTTCAATTGTGATAATTACCTAGGAAAGTAGATTCATTTGGTGTTAGCTATGTTGTAGAATATAACAGCCAAACTATGCATATGCATATCGGCCTTGTTAAGAATCACTGCTCTTATGCCATGGAAGAATATGGTTGTTTCCCCAAAATGGTGTATGAAAATTAGCTCAACTAAAGAGTTAGTAAGCTAGGTTTAAATAATACCTGCTCTCTAATGGGTAAGCAAAGGTGAAAACTGGAGGAAGAAGAAACAAAATGAGAAACAAATCCAAGCAGAATCAAATCGATCTGGGATAAAGGACATATCATATGCTTTGAATCTGACAGAGCAGAGCATTGGGTTAAATCCAATATTAATTTCTTAAATCTTGTCAGGAAATGAGGGCATCTCCCTATTTAATAAAGTGACTTTTCTACAGCAGATTTCTTTTTTCTTTTCTTTTTTTCAGTTATCAAATCTACCTGCCTAAAATTGGAAGAAACAGGAAAAATCAGCAGAGATTAAGAAAAGAAGGAAGATAATAGTGTTAGTGAAGACTTTCTGGTTCTACCCATGAAAATAAAACCAAGCTAATATCATTACAAGGAGAAAACACTAGTAGCTCTCCCAGTGTCCTGTGAATTGATCAAGATTAGATTGGGAACATGGCTTTTCAGTTACAAATACATGTTATAAGTCTCAGAAATTGATTACTAGACAATCAGGCACGTTCCTTCTAAGGATGTCTTCTCCCAGTGAAATTGCTTTACACCCTATTTTCTGAGTTTATCTAGGTGTCAACCAGAGATAGGCCTTCTAAGGAATGACACACAAATTGTGGTGCTTTCTTCATAAAGATCTTTTTGTTTTTTTTAGGGTAAGTAAGGCCCTCCTGACCTCTTACACATTGCCTGCTGAACTATTTTCAAATTAAATTGATATACTGGTTGCTTTTGCTGTATTTTACTGCTGATTTTATTATTAAACTGGATAACCCATGTCTTGTGAGTCACCTCAAGGCTGGACAAAATGGTAGTAGCAGCAAGAGCAACTTTTGTCTTCCTGATGGTTTCCCCATGGAGTTTCCCTGTGGAAATCTGATAAGCAGCATTGCAAATATCCCTTCCCTTCCCAGAAGGCAAGTAAACAAATGCTGCTGGGTAAGGAAGGGAGTGAGGGATTGTGAAACTTGCTTGGAAATTGGCACAGAACATTGACAATGAAGATTACAGGGCCACAGCAGCAACCCACTAGCATAGCAGCAGCCAGTAGCACTGAATCAGCCACAACCTCCTTAAATTTCATTCCCTTGGGAGTCATGGGTCTTGGATTCTGAACACATTCTGTAAGTTAGCCCATTTGAGGTATCTTTGTTCAACAACTGCTCCTGTATGATGCATTGTTTCGCTCACTTAAAGGTCATGACCACACTAGTTTTAGTAGTTTATAGATTACTTGTAATTTTATTAACTTTCCTTGAAAGCATATGAAATGAAGATGAAACATAGATCAAGATGCCAACTGTCAGGTTCCCAAGAACCAAGAAAGACACATAAAGTTACTTCCAAGCAGTTTCTCATCTTGCCAAACTAAAGCAACTACTTGCATTATCAAAGATATACTCTGGGAATAGCTAGGGAGGAGCTGTCTTCACACTCTTTCCCCCAACCAAACTATCTAAACTTCACTGTCTCTTGGCCCTCTGGAATGCAGCCCTTCCTTGGGAATCTAGAGTACATTCCACCAGACCAACTCCAAAATAAACTTTAGAGTTGCTTACCTTGACAATAAGAACAATAATGGAAAATAGGTCATGGTTAGCCAGTAATGATGAGTTACTGGTATATGAGCCTTTATTTAGAGTATAAATGGTCAATGTGCAGCTTTCTAGATATTACTGAGTAGAGCTCATCTCATAATTTATTACTGACCATTCTGGCTAGATTAGAGGAGGTTTTGTTGTAATTTCATGCGATCTCACAGCAACCCCAGATCTGATGCTAAAGATAAAAAAAATCCAGGTCATCATGACTTCTCAAGGCTTTTGTTCATCAACAACCTTCTTCCAGGAAGAAGGAAAACTAATGGAAGAGTAGTGATATGAGATAGAAAGTAATATGAGTATGAATCAGCAGGTTTATGTATGCATATAGGGTAGGATTCAGATATGTGAACAACTGGTTCTCTGTGTTGATGCCACTTCCGGAAGTCCATTCTGAGCCAGGGCAACAAAAAATTAGCTACTGGTTCTGCTGAAGTGGTGCAAACCAGCTGAATCCCACCACTGCATATAGGTGAATGGGTGATGGATATGGGGTACTTACTGTATATGGGGTACTTACTGTATACAGAGATACTGTATGTGTTCAGGAAGGGCTATGAAGTTCCACCTCATCACCATTCTAATTTGCAATACTTCACAAGGCAACCTGAAACAAACCCATAGTCATATTTACTTCTGTCAGCTTTAAAATATAGAGACCATGGAGAGAACACCATGACCCAATCATTGTTTATTTTCTTTTCCTCCAGCTAACCAACAACAAAGTGCAAAGAGTATAATGAAAGCAATGTTTTACTCCAGTTACAATGGACAACAGTTCTGTCACCTCACTAGAATCCTGTCATCCTTGTTTTTCAGGAAATATATTTTGTGCATTTCTCTAAATAATAAAAACAAAATCAGAGAAGTTCCTATGATGGGAAGTTGTAAGATAAAAAATAAACAAAAGCTTTGAAACCCTCCAAAGTCTTCTCAGCCACCTTGATGCCACTCCTCTGCTAATTCCTGTGAGTTATGAGAGATATCGTGATACAGGTAGTCCTCGACTTACAACAGTTCATTTAGTGACCATTCAAAGTTACAACGGCACTGAAAAAAGTGACTGATTGCCGTTTTCCACACTTACAACGCTTGCAGCATCCCCCGTGGTCATGTGATCAAAATTTGGATGCTTGGCAACTGGTCCATGTTTATGACGGTTGCAATATTCCGGGGTCAGGTGATCACTTTTTGAGACCCTTTGGCAAGGAAAGTCAATGGAGAAGCCAGATTCACTTAACAACTGTATTGCTAACTTAACAACTGCACTGATTCACTTAACAACTCTGGCAAGAGAGGTCGTAAAATGGAGCAAAACCTCCTTACAAATGTTTCACTTAGCAACATAAATTTTGGGCTCAATTGTGGTCATAAGTCGAGGCCTCCCTATAGAAGTTTTCCAATGGAGTGCTTTCCCCAATAGCTGTGATCAAGATTGCGTGTTGCAAGAGCACCTACACTGAAGGAGAGAGGAGGTTAAGTTCTAACTAGTACATATGAAAAGCAGGAAGTTTCACAGAAAGGCTATTTACCTTGAGTGGGATGGGTGTGGGGAATGAGTAAC
>NW_015386492.1:1272170-1283684 GCF_001527695.2 Protobothrops mucrosquamatus | reverse complement strand
CATCATGACATTGTGACCCTCTGGCATAGATATGTAAGTCACCTTGTTTGCCATCATCAGAGACTTGTCATTGGTATTCCACCTTGCCCCCCTCCCCAGAACCCTTTGATTTTGGCTCTGGCATTATTTGAGCTAACACTTTCCTGCACAATAGTTGCCATTGGTGCAGGAAGGCTTGAAAATGTGTAACCTTCCTCCCCTGGTCCCTTTGCTCACACTCTTAACCTCACACTCTGCTTTTGATTAATTTCCACTACAGATGTTCCCCACAAGGCTTCAGCTTATTGGGGAAGACAATGCTGAAGATGTAACTTTCCCATCAGAGTAAATAAAGAGATTTATCTAAATGCATATTTAATGCCCCAGAGCCATTAACATTCTTCCAGTAAGGTAAATCATTCAGTTGGCCTCCTGTCTGGAAAGCTAAAGAGGAAATGCATTTCTCTTTATTATATCTTCCTCCTCAATTGCTTAAAAGCAGAAGTATTTTGGTAAAGGTGTTTTCTTTCTCTGTTATTATGATCACTCTTCCTTTTTGATGATCATTTCTATTCCCTGTTTTGCTTGTTTTAGCAATAGCACATAGACTTATATAGACTTCTAAGGGGTTTACAGAGTCAACACAATGTTCCCAACAATCTGGGTCCTCATTTTACTGACCTCGAAAGAAGGTTGAGTCAACCTTGAGCTGATCAGGATCGAACTGCTGGTAGTGGGCAGAGTTAGCCTGCAAAATTGCATTCTAACCACTGCACCACCACAGCTAAATAAAACATGTTTGCTTCTTCACATATGGCAAGCAAGAACATCCAATGTTAGCAGACTTGACACTCATGTTGAATAGACCCCAAAAGATGAATTTCTGTATAATTCTTTTTATTCACATCACCACCTAGAAAATACATTCTAGCAGAAGCAACTTGCACCTTCTCCCAGATACAGAGTACACCTAATCATCTATTTAAAAAAGGAAGGGAAGGCACAAGGTTAGGAATTTAAGAAGAACCCTGCTAAATTAGGCTAGGTTTCTGTAAGGTTTTTTTTTTTAATGTAGCTCCAAGGGCCATAGGGACTGACACTAAGTGATGTCACAGAAAAGATATGATCAATATTTTTTTACCTTTTCTAGGGGGGTCCTGATTTGTAGAAATGGAAAGGGAGCAGGCCATCAAACCCCATTCTCTATCCAATATGGCAATCACCCTCTATGAATAATTGGCCTCATTGTGAAGCTGTCCTTACTATGAAGAAGTTTAATGTTCAATTGGAATCTGCTTTCCTATAATTTAAATCCTTTATTCCATGTCCTGTGTTTTGAAATGATAGAGATCTTGACATTCTTCTATGTAACTTTCTTTCAAGTGTGCCTCACCTATCAAGATTATTTCAATCCTATTTCTATCTTCTACAGCACTGTTTCTTGGAGTATGGTCCTAGTACCCTGGGAGTTCTCCAAGACCCACTCAGGGGACCACAAAGTCAAAATTATTTGCCAGCCTATGTTGAAAAATAATACAATATTAAAATCCCATCAAACAATTGGGGGAAGTGATAGCAAACGTGTCCATTTTAATTTTTAATATAGTTAATACTGATAAATATAATCCATACAAACACAAGCACTTTGGGGGGTCCTCCATAATTTTTAAAAGTAGGAAAAGGTCTTTAGAGAAAAAAAGTTTAAGAAACACTGTTCTACAATATTAGCTGCCTAACCAATGCTGTATCATAAAATTTGATAAGCATTCCCTCCACTTCATCATGAAAGTTGTAATCTGGAAGTTGAATCATGGTAACTAGACTTCTTTTCTTTTTGGTTTGAAATATTTTGCTGTTTATCCAAGTAGATTCTTCAGTCTGAACAAGTTGGTTAGGGGGACCCTATATGTGTCCTCCAAGGTGATTTAATTTTTCACCTAAATGTTGAACAATAAAGGATCCATGCATCAAATCCTGTGGCATCTCATTCATATATTGACTTGTATTCATGACAGCAAGCCATAATTAATTAGGGTACTGGTGTACTGTATGATTATGGGGCACTTTATTAAATCCTTTGCTGAAATAAAGATTTGTCTATAATATTGTCACAATCAATTAAATAAAATAGTGTGATCAAAAATGAGACACACAACCAAGGGATAATCTGGGAAGCCAGAGATAATCTAGGAAGAGGTGAGGTTTTTCTACACTGCAGCCTTAAGCCTCTTGACTCTCATACCTGGCTGGAATGAAACCACCTTAAATCATCTCTTTCTAGATTTCAACTCCACCCTGCCCAATGGCCTGGACTGTGCTTTGGTGGGTTCTCCTATTCTTAAATGACACAAGAAGAAATTCCTATTGCCTTCTTTTCTGTGGACAGGTCCATGATTATATGGCCCCCCCTAAAATTCCTTTTATGACATCCATCTGTTGACTCCACCACATCATTGACACCTTCCTATCTAGCTTTGGATCATTTTTTTTAAAAAAAGTGAAGAAAACTTCTCATGGTTGGGCTGGGAAGGTAAACTGACTGAACTCTTGTCAATTCAAGGGAGGGAGGGAGGGACTTTCCATTAAATAGGCTTATTCTACACCCAGTAGAACAGTGTTTCTCAACCTTGACAATTTTAAGGCATGTGGACTTCAACTCCCAGAATTCCACAGCCAGCATTGCTGGCTGTGGAATTCTGGGAGTTGAAGTCCACATGCCTTAAAATTGTCAAGGTTGAGAAACACTGCGTAGAAGGTGTCTACCTATCCTATAATATCTGAGAGAGTAGGTGTGCATTAGGTTTCTTTTACAAAACAATGTTATCTAATGGGATCCTGGAGGCTTGCCTTTCCCTCCAGAAATAGCATATCCCTGAGATTCAGATGTCCCAACCCTGTTGTTCTTCCTGAAGGCCTTAAAAGCTTTTTAGCTTTGTTTTGTTTTGCTTTGTTCAGGTTCTGGGCCAGACTTTAGAATGAGCCCAATCAGTAAACAGTTTGAGTTGTTGAGTATGTTGTATTTGGCCTACGTTTCTGCTACTTTATATTTTGCTTTCATGGTGTTTATATTTAATGTTAATCTTGTTTGTGTTGTTAAGTTTATGTTAGCCACCAAAGCCATAATTTGCAAGATGGTTAAATGGATGGACAGATAGGCAGATATTGTGTGCCTTTAGCAAGCGGCTTGAGATATGACTACTACGATTGTTCTTCTGATTCATTACTTGTAGTTCAGGCTAACATCAGTAAGATGTAAGAATGTTGTCATTAATGCTGTTCTCAACATTAAGAAATGTAACCTTTCATCTGTAACTTCAATTGCTGATTTTCTAACTACTGACACGGCTGGGCAGTTTAAGAGTCAGAATGAATGAATAAAGCTGGCTAACTCGACCATTCTCCATCCTGCTGGCAGTAGAACCTCTTTACAATTAGAAAATGCAATTGACAGATCGTTAATATTCATTTGAATAGCCTTTCTGCTCTGTGTCATGCCGCATGGCCTCCTCATTATACAGCAATAACAAATTTACATAATTGGCTCCACCTTGAGTCAACTTCCAAGGGCACTGCAGAAGGAACAGACCTTTTGCAAGCTGAGCTGTCCGTTGCTGCTGGCCCCAAGAGAATACAGACATGAGGACCACGTTAGATGAGATGGAAATACCTGATCTTTATTGATTGATGATGATCAGTAGATTACAGGAGCCAACTACATCTTAAGGCAGGTTCTCTTTGAAAGCCTACCAACAACAAGAGGGTTTTTTTTCTAGATAATCTAGAAAATGTTATTGTTTCAATTTCACCTTCTCTGAGCAGTCATACCTTCTATTTTTCAACCTTTTGGTGCACAAAACCACAAGAAAACCTTTGAGGATGAGGACTGTACTGGTTTCCTTGAATTTATTTTTTGGGGGGAGGATGAGAGGAATTCTTTGCTTTTAGACTGCCTACAACTACAGGTCAAGCTATGTAGGGGAGGGCAAAGATGCAAGCAAATTGTGCTAATTCCCAAAATATTTGTTTCCTTTTGTAAAATCATTTAGTATATCACCACAGAGGCAGAGTCTCAAAGGTGCTTTGTGGTTGTTGTTTTTTCTTTGAAAACATTTTGCTTCTCATCTAAGCCTGTCCCAAAGGTTCTTTCTTTCAAAAGGCAACTGGACCTTCTTGTTTTTCTTGAAGATGTTTCACTTCTCATCCAAGAAGCTTCTTCAGTTCTGACTGCATGGTGGAGAACTGAAGAAGTTTCTTGGATGAGAAGTGAAATGTCTTCAAGCAAAACAAGAAAGTCCAGTTGCCTTTTGAAAGAAAGCACCTTTGGGACAACCATGACCTGGATGACTGAGAATCTCCATAGACATTCTCATCTGAGAAGTTCTAACTGAGGCAGGGATTACACCACACTCTAAACACTTAGTACTGTTGTAGTCACAAAACATGCTACGCCCACATAAATAATCCATATTATAGCTTAAAATGAAACCTCAGAATAGATTTCTCCTGCAGCATCTATTGATTGCTCCCTCTCACATCATTCCACATTCACCAGATAGATCGTGCAGATGGGAATGGGCTGAAATGAGAGGATAGGGATCTCTCCCAGTGGTCCTCACAACCCTTATAACAATTAGACTATTTCTGAAGACTTGTGTAGTGCTCTTCTGGAAGAACCATAAATCCTACAAGAACATCCTAGTTATTCTGTGTATGTGGCATTAGGACACGGCATAAGGCAGGATAAAGAGTTCCCGGTGCAGACATAGGTATAATCTACACAGGTTGAGGATGAAGAGCTTGAAATCCTGAAGACACTTCCAACTGATGGTTTTTCGGCTAGTTTAAAAGCAGCTCCTGATTTCTGTCACCACATGATGACAACAGAATAGTCAAAAAAAACATTGCAAGCTTCTGCAAGGCTTTGAAATGTTTCCCTTTTTTGAAAGGAACTGTTATCCACCTCCCATTCCTAACAAGACCTTTAGAGGGAATAAATTGGCTTAATAATTTCTACCCTTCAATAGTCCTGATAAAATAAAGTGGGTGAGGTTGACAGATTGGTCAGTTTCCTCCTTTTCTTTGACAAAGGACCAGGAATTACAAAGGGCCAGGTTGCTTTGCTTGTTCTTTCCCTTTTTATAGATCTCTTTTTCTCTTTCTCCAATCCTTTATTTGATACAGCTCAGGTTCAGGAAGTGATGGTCATTCCTTGTTGTTTGACTCCAAGAAGTAAAGACAATTGCTGATAATTTTCAACTCTATCTGAGAGATCACCAAGTGAAAAAGATCATGGTGCACAAATGCCCTCAATTATTGACATTCACTCAAGTGGTGATACTTAATACGTACTCCAGAAAATCCCAGTTGAAAAATAAGGCCTGTTATTTCTCGTAATGGTGACAGAGAAGACCTTTTCTGACTCTAACCATATTGTTCGAGCATCTTCTCACTACAGAGCTAATTCATCACAAATAATCATTTAAAGAGGTTGTTAGTATCTAACAGAAACCAATTATGAGATGGCAACCAGGGCTGGCAATTCCCTTTCATTCAAAGGGAATTGAATTCACAGTAAGAGGTTATTAAAAGCCAAGTGTGATCAACCCCACTTTCCTTTTTCATGCCCAGATTGCTGAACATTTGCAACCATGCTAGTATTTCTAAAAGCAATTGTTTTCTCTGTTAGCAGTTGGTTTAGCTGCCTTATCACAGTACACAAGCTATTGTTTTCATCATGTTTGGGTTTGTTTGTTTTTTTGCATTTCCACAGACATGAGTTTAGATAAACAATCTATCCAGAGTGACAGATAATCCTAAGATTTTATTTGATTTGATGCACTCATTTAGAAAAATATTTATAGTGCTTTTACATAACTTTGTTAAAAGTCCTTCTGAAATTGGTGGTATATACATAATGAATATACATAAATAATTATTTTTTAAAAAATAAGGATACTGCAAAATCCATCATTTGATAGCACTGTTTTTGAACATACATGTTTCTGAGTTCTCTAGAATTCTTTATCGGGCAAAGTGGTACAAAGAGCAGAAACCCTATTTTTGTTTTAGAGAGGTAATAAGCATTTCAGATATGGATTCTTATGTGTGAACGCTTGGAGAATCAGTACCAAAGAAAATACATTTTTCCTTGTAGACACTAAAGGAGAGAAGTACTAATGTGGGATTGATTCCAAGAAACAATCCTCCAATCCATAGCCAGGACCAGGTACAATCAGTATTCAACAATGTTTATAGGAGCACAAACTTGAACATTGGTTTCAAATGGTTGCAAAGATTACCGTGGTTTAGTTTTTCAAGATACCTCCTCGGGAAACAATACCATTAGTGACAAATAGACTTTATCACCTCATCATTCCCCTGAATTAAATGTTTTATGTCTCTTCAAACTTTTAAGAAAGAAAGAAAACTATTTTAATTCAAATTAGACAAGCTGATATCCTCCATCTATTTTACAGAGTGGTGCAGGTGGTACAGTGGTTAGAATGCAGTATTGCAGGCTGACTCTGCCCACTGCCAGGAATTTGATTCTGACCAGCTGAAGGTTGACTCAGCATTCCATCTTTCCGAGGTCGGTAATATGAGGATCCAGATTGTTGGGGGCAATATGCTGACTCTGTAAATCTCTTAGAGTGCTGTAAAGCACTGTGAAGTGGTATTTAAGTCTAAATGCTATGCTATTGCTATTGCTGGACTGTAGTTTTCACAACCCCATATGACTGGGCACACAACTAGATTTGAAAATTCTTGAAGGTATCCTGGGGTGGCTGTTCTTATTAATAATCACTATCAAAAGCAACACAGCCTGAGCATCTGGCTTCTGAGAACTCTGCATATAGAATTTCTTCTCCATGATTAAATCCACAAAAAAATGAGCAGGACTAAGCCAAAAACAACAATTTTAACACTTCAGATTGGACCAGAACAAAAATTCAAAAGCTTTAGCATATTGAAAGATTGATGGCATTTGCTCCCCAAGATCCTAGGAAGCAATTGAACAATTCCATTTTGAATGCAAGTTCTGATCAGTCTTCAATGGCCACTATTCATATAACAGGAGACTGATTTGAAACTGTCTCCTATTTCTACCACTACTACTATTAGATTATCACTATCTGTCAGATTATGAGTAAAAATTCTGGGTGAATTTATAGCGAAGACCAAATCCAAATAGATGTCTTGATTTCTGAATTAGTCAGTAAACCTGTAGGATTTAAGGAAAGCCATAAAGAATTTCCAAGAAAGGAAATCAGAAGGAATATAACATATTTTAATTGCCATCTCTATTGCAGCTAGGGATTCTGAAACTTATTCTTTGTAAATTAAGTCATATGTCTAACAAAAAGCAGAAATGGAATTATTTAAAAAATAATTTTCTGTAATATATCCTTTTGACTTTCTTCACCAAAGATTATGATTTGTACCTTTGCTCCCATTCAAAAAGTGAGGCATATTACTAACTGTCCTTGTTTCCTCCCTACAGATCTGTGTAATGGAGTGTGAAGGGAAATTGTTTTCCAGTGCTACCTGGGGACTCTGCCATAAAGCCATCATTGGAAAAGATTCTTTGTCCCTAGACCATAGTAGCCTGGAAGAAATGAAATGGCCACTGGAGATGTGGGATGGCAGCCTGAAAGGAGGCAGAAGTAACCTGAAACATCATGGTGACCTGACCAGAATGGTGGATCTCAGCAATGGGGAAGATAAGCAAGTGTCCAAATGGAGTGATCTCATCCGTCAGCGAAAGGCAGAAGACGACACGAGTGATGGAAGCCAAACTCCACCTGGGGATTTACGTGATCAGCTCAAGATTCCCAAGAGGGCGGGCGATTTCCTGAGTGGCCCATTCAACTATGGGCAGATGGAAGAACCTGAGGTGCAAGAGCTCCAAAAACGATTTGGAGGCTTCATTGGTGTTCGGAAATCAGCCCGGAAATGGCACAACCAGAAAAGGTTCAGTGAATTCCTGAAGCAGTATCTGGGGATGTCCCCACGTTCCATTGAGTACGATGGCTTGGCCGATGACCTGAAGGAACAGAATGAGATTTAAACAAATGGACATTTCCTGGATTGTTGTCGTTGTTGTCGTTGTCGTTTCCTTCTCAGATTATAAACATGTTGTGAATTGATTTCAGAGCTGCCATGGCCAAAGAAGCCAACCCCCATTCGTACTATTCCGCTTTGTCAATGATCAGCCAACCAATCTTAGCATCTGAAGGGAAGTCTATTTTCTTTGAAATAAAATTCAGAATTGCTTTGTGTAATAATATTTCACAATTTTTACATTTATATGAATAAAATTTAAAAAGAAATCTACATTTAGTATGATAACATGTTAGAGAGCAGGTAATGGTAACTCTTTCCTTCTATTATATTACCTTTCTATGTTTAGGAAAAATCATTTCCATTGGGGAAGTAGGCTTTCAAAAAATGCAGCCTTCATTCTCGCCAGCAGTGTCCTTGGGTCCAGTTCACAATCCTACCAGCCTATTCCTTAGACAGAAGACCAAGTTTTGCTTCTTTGCATTTATCCTTGGGGTGTTTTTGACCACTTAGGAAAACTGGACATGAAACCAAATTCTAACTCCAGGTTTATGGCTTCAGGGTTTTCTTAGAACTGAGATTTCCCTGATACACTTCCCAGTGGGGTTGACAACTTTGATATGGCAGTGCAGTATTTGTGGATTTTTATTATCAGTTTCCCATTTTCTTTCTCTCTCCATGGCATGTATTTTGTCAAGCCTGCTGTCTCCATGCTGTCATTTTCAAAGATGTGTTTTATTAATTGCCAGGACCAGGAGCAAGTGAATTCCTCTTCACTGCTGCCTGCTAACAATTTTCAGACAAGACGCATGATCGATAAAGAAATGATGTAGCTGGCTTGGATACTTTTCCTCTGTTAATTATTGAATGTTAAATATCTAAAAAGGGGAAACAAATTCTGTTCTTTTGATTTCAGGCACAAAGATTTCTCCATTAAACTTGTACATAGCAAAAAGAAAAAGAAAAGATTAATAAATTAGTTTTCTATTTCTACTGTAGCATTGTGATCGACACACTTTCAATGGCTATATGCTTTCTCATCACCACTGAAAGCTTCAGTTGCACAGCTTATAAAAATATGAGTTTCCAATGTTAAAATCTGGGCCATATTTAGACTGCAAAAAATCTGGAGGACCACCAGATGGTAGTAAAGATACAGAGGAAAATATTTCCATTTAGAAGTCATCTAGGTTTTTACAGCCCATAACTAAAAAAAAAAACTTTCATTAATTTAATGCTCACCAAATGTACTGAACTTCCAATATCCAACCTAGCAAAATGGTGCTAATTAGGAATTCAATGAGATGTAGACTTGCATATTTGAGGTCAACAGTTTGTGGAAAGTTGCCAGAAAACTATTTCACAGATAGCACCCATTTGAGGTCCAGCTCTCCATCATTTCTGAACAAAAAACAATTTTCAAGCCAACAAATTAAGCCTGAGGGGCTGTCATTCTTGCTTGGTAGTTTATTCTCCTTTTTCCTGATTCATTGCCATCCTTGGGATCTCATCAATAATATAGGTTTGATTGCACCAGGAGCCGCTCTACTTCTTGAGTATTATGTGTGCAGGTAGAATGAACTTTTGTTAGCTCTTTAAAATAGTCTAGACAAGAAGCACAACAATGAATGTCTCTATTTTTATTGCAAGGTTAGAATAGAATAGAGCTGGAAGGGACCTTGGAGGCCTTCTATCCAGCCCCCCCCCCCCCCCCCCCCCCCCCCCCCCCCCCCCCCCCCCCCCCCCCCCCCCCGTTCAAGCAGGAGAACCTATACCATTTCAGACAAGTGACTGTCCAGTATCTTCTTAAAAACCTCCAGTGATGGAGCACCCACAATTTCTGAAGGCAAGCTGTTCCACTGGTTAATTGTCCTCACTGTTAGGAAGTTTCTCCTTAATTCCAGGTTGCTTCTCTCTTTGATCAGTTTCCAACCATTGTTTCTTGTCCTGCCCTCTGGTGCTTTGGGGAATAATTTGACCCCCCTTCTTTGTGGCAGCCTCTCAAATATTGGAATACTGCTATCATGTTCCCCCTACTCCTTTTCTTTAGATTAGCCAAACCCAAGTCCTGCAGTCATCTTCATATGTTTTAGTCTCCAGGCCTTTTTTCCAAACTCTCAACATCTTTTTTGTGATATGGTGACCAAAACTGATTGCAGTATTCCAGGTGTGCTCTCACTAGGATTTTATAAAGCAGTACTAATACTTTGTGTGATCTTGATTCTATGCCTCTGTTTATACAACCCAGGATTGTATTAGCTTCTTTGGCTGCTGCTGCACATTGCTGGCTGGTTGCGTTAAAAGACTCATGCAAGCTTGAATGTGCCGCTCCCATCCCTTTTGCTCTCCAAAAACTAAGGAGAATCCCTTCTGAGATACATTCTCCACCCTACCCCTCCTATCTCACCCTACCCCTCAACATTCATGTATTATTTTCTAGGCTACAGCTCTTTTTCCTGTCTCTCAGGGTCATTCCTATATACCATTACATCTCCTTTCAATCTTGTCTTCAATTATAGTTTTTATTTACAAAGTAAATTGTCTGAGGTAAGCCCATTTGCTAATGCAAATACGTATCATTATGTAAAAGTTTCTTTACAGAAAGACTCATATTAAGATACTTCAATCTTCTGCTCTTTTCTGAGCTTTTACTTTAATATTCCATTACTGTCTCTTTCTTTCGTTTACAAGTATATTCCCATTCCAACCTTTTCATTGCCAAAATTCATCCCTCCTCCCACTCTCCCAACATATGCAGCTGCATCTGACAATACATATTAATGTGGAACTGAATCTCTTCTGAGTAAAACCCAACATTCTAGCTCTATCTTCACAACATGCCTACCAGAGTTAAGGAGGGAGGTAGGACATTATAGAAATACTAAAAATGGATCAATTAACCTAGACAATTAATTCCCAAGGATTAGACATTGTAGAAGGAAGTGTTAGTCCATGGTGACAAAAAACCTCAGGAGTTTGGTAGCACATTTTCCAGCTAACAAAAGCTGATTCCTTTTAATAAAAGCCTGAAAAAAAGCTACAAAAGTTCTCCCACAGGTTAAAGTTAATTCAAAATAAGTTAAGTTACCACCATTCATTTTTTTAATAGAAATTTTTATTAATTTTTCAATTAAAACAACAAATACAAATGATGCCTCTATATACACCAATAAACAATAAAAATACTCAAAACATTTTCGGATACACTCGGCAGTCCCCGCCTTGCCTCCACCCTCATCCACTTTACCTCTCCTTCCTCCCCCTAAACCCACAATCTCTCCTCCTTTTCTTACCACTTCTCTACATCCCCTCCGCATTCTTAACCACCTCGTCGAGTGCAGCTTGGGGTACCAGCCGAGTATATCCTCTTATTAATACAATTCCATTATATACCTATAATAATTGAATACATCAAATATAATCTCCCCCTAATCGCCTCCCCTCCCCGACTTCCCAGAACTAACACACTCCTAA
>NW_015386492.1:1259687-1271399 GCF_001527695.2 Protobothrops mucrosquamatus | reverse complement strand
CCAAAGGCACAAACGGCAACATCTTCAGCTGGTTTTCTCTGGTGCACGACCCATAAATGGATTCTATATAAACTTTTTTTTCTCAAAATTTCACTAGGGAGGTACACCCAAACCATAACCAAGTCTATTACCGCTTCTTTTCCCAGCTTTTCAAACTTTTCACTTTCCAAATCTCCATAATATGGCATATCATTTTGAGATATTGCCATGACATCTTCTTCAACCTCTTCACATACTTTATCCACATGTTGCTCAATGTAATCTGGAACTATAAACTTCTGGAAAGCAGATGCCACAGTTCCATATGATTCTTCCAATCTCTTAGGACATAGATCTTTAACTTCCACACTATATTGCTTGACTGCTTGCATCAAAACATTCTGTAGGTCATTCATAATGAAAGATAAAAATATTTTCAATAAGTTCCACTCAGCAACCAAAAAGAAAAATTTCTTTCTCACTCTTTTTTTCCCCCTCAGATCCGCAGCCATTTTAAAACTTCCAAATTTCTTTAAATATACTTCATTAATCCAAAAGGATAGCAGTATTAATATCACCAGCCAGTGTACACCACAAATTCATTGCAGCTAAAACTTTCCAGAGCCGGAGAAGTAACAATGTATCTCCTTCCAGTCAGTAGCCAAAAAAAAAGTGAAAGTAAAGAAAAAACAAACGAAAGTATTCCAGAGAAATGGCAAGTCCGCAGCCATTTTCTCTCACTTTAAATCACCACAAAATAAAGAAGATGTTAGTATATTTCAGAGTCAAAGTCACAAACAATCCACTGTAAATCCAAACCTCCTGTTTAGTTCCGTCTGCTTAAAATTTAAGTCCAAATACCTTCCAACAGCAGAGGTGGGAGCTGCATCTGGCTTCGCTCCAAAGGAATAGGAGCGAAGGCGTCATGGGGCGCGGAGACCGTCCAGACTCCAGGCGAGCTAGCATCTCTCAACCCCGATTATAACAAAACCAGGGTGAGAGGAAGCTCGAGCCCTATCCGGACTTACTCACCCCCCCCCTCTTTTCCCGAGGGATGAGGTTCCGAGCCGAGAGACAGCTAACGAACGCTGTCTCTTCAGGCTTTGACGCGCTCCCAGACGGGCGGCTAACAAAAGCCGCCATGCGATGCAGCCTGTCACCACCGGAAGTCAGTTACCACCATTCATTGATTGTGTTATGGGAACACTTAAGTGAGAACTTCATGTGTCCCAAATGATGATTTTTTTTGGACTGGTTAAAGTAATTATATACTAAAATACAGAGATTTGACTGAATCTCTGCTGACTGGCATGCTATGGGAACAGGACACCTGCATATAATTGGTTGCAATACAGTTATTACAACCAATTAAAATTATATTTTACTTCTCTGGAGTTCACTACAGACTCTTGAAGTTAATAGGATTTTCATAGGACTGTATTTTCTAAGTGGAAGGAGTTTGGTTTACTTTAAATTACATGCACTGAAATTTATTGCTAAAATAGATACTCTGTGACCCACTAACTGTTGCTAAATTAAAACTGCAGTATTTTTATTATTGGGCACGTTCACTAGGGATGTTGGGAGCTGTAATTCAATAATATTTGGTATCTGGACAGCTACAGTTTTCTCTACTTAATTTACAATTACAGAAAACAAAATTAAGGGAACTTAATCAAGGAAGCAGGTAATTGTAGTTCTCAAACAGTTTGACTTGGTTTGTACTGCCTGCTAGATTAGATTAAAATGGGGTTGGGTAAATTGAAATAGTCATCCATTATCTTAGCATGTTGTATGAATCATATCAAGTTATAGCTTATTTTTTAGATGTAGCACATTATATGAGTGCAGCTGTTTTATTTTTGCTCTACAGCTAACTTAAGTCTTTCCAAAAACAATAATGCATTCTTGCGGATCTCCTTGTTTATAGCCAACTGAAGAATTTTGACTCACATTTTAAATTCACTGAATAAGGAAGAACCCCCATTGAACACAGTGGGATCTACTTCCAAATATAAATGGGTTAAATTGCACCAGGCAGTTTTTCTCACCCTCTGCTATGGAAGGTTAAGGCAGCCTCAAGTAAAACTGAATCTCTGTAGGCTGCATGCATGCAGTTTTCTTGTGCTCTCCTGGGTTGCTTATATAGAAAACTGCAAAAAACAAAGCCTGTTTTTCTTTCAACTACCATTTTCTCAACAAAACCGGGAGTCATTAAGTATTGCTTTCAGGTAGCTAAGCCTTCTAACACCTGTAGATATACAGTACACTTCTCCCATATGATAGTCTAATATAGTACATTGTTCTCAAAATGGCAGTATAGGACTTCAATACTCAGCATGCTTGGCGATGAGTTGGGTGGGAATTTTGAAAGTCATCAACCAATATCTCTATAGACACCAAGCTGGGGAGGATGATACCAGACAGACTACTCTATCTTACTGTATTAAGATCTAATTTGCACAACAAAATAATTATAATTATAATAGTATAATAAGAAAAGTATTTTAAAAATCCAGGCATATAGTAGAAATAATTCTTATGGTGATATAGTGTGATGATTGCAAACATGAGCCAAATCTCTCTCTGTCTCTCTCTTTCTGTCACTGTCTCTGTCTGTCTGTCTCTCTCTCTCTCTCTCGCACACACACACACACACACACACACAGAGAGAGAGAGAGAGAGAGAGAGAGAGAGAGAGAGAGAGAGAGAGAGAGAGAGAGAGAGAGAGAGAGACCCTTCAAATTACCTGGATCAACTAATCTTTACACAATCATAAAACTATATTCTATATTTCATTACTAACATCCTTTTTTTAATCTCTTGGGTTTTGGAGAAAGGATTATATCCATCCCAGAGGAAATGCTCTATTACAAATGTCAAAAAAGGACAAACCAAGATTAAAAACTCGATTATAAAGAGTTGGCAAGTGTTGTCCTCTTCACAGATATTTATTAGAAGTTATCTCCTGCAGGCAGGCATTGTGGGGTAATAGCAAGATGAGTTAATCATAACATTTTATCTTAGCCAGTTCTTAAATTGGTGACTTACTGGAATCTGATGGCAGTTATATCATCTACCGAGAGATGCAGAAGATAGTCCATTCCAAGGGAGGGAAGTTTGATGGTAGATAGAGCAATATTATTACCTTTTAGCAAAGAATCAACAAACCCAACAATCTAGAAATTAGGGCAGAAGAAAAAAAAGAGTAGCTGATATTCAAACTACCAGGTTTTCATTTATTTGTCCTTGTGAGAGACATTGACATTATGCTCTACCTTATGCTATGACATTTTGGTTTCATCCACAACAGAATGTACAGGGTTTTATCAATTCTCCCTCAGAAGGTGTACAATCCCATCCCTCACTTTTTTCCTATTGTTTTCCTCCTTATATTTGCTTTTGCTTGTTTATACACAGGGTACATCACATTTCTTTGGGTATGGCACTGAATGAAAGAGTTGAAGAGCACTGATAAACACAATTTTTTGGATCCTTTACTGTACTCCAGCTCAGGATCAGTTGGAGGCAGAAGGAGCAGGTATCAAAAAGTCAGATGGTGTCTTTGACCATGTAGTGAAAACCTCATCCCTTTTTTAAATGTGTTGCAGAGGTTTAGATGTGTGGTTGCAGGCTTTCACTTGACTTTTTTGACCCCTCTGCAAATACCCCCGTTCCTGTTCTTAATAGGAGCTGTTTATTCAATTAAGGAACATGGGGGAGAAGGGGCAGTGGACAAGTCCCATAGCCCTATAGGTTCAGATGAATGATCATTCAAATCTTCCCTCTCCAATATTATAAGAATATTATCCATGTTCTGTTAATGCATGTGATGTCTAGTTTCCTTCAGGATCACTAAATAAATACCGCCAAAATGGGCCTTGGTTGAATCTTTCCCTAGAGCCATGGTGGCGAACCTATGGCATGGGTGCCAGAGGCGGCACTCAGAGCCCTCTCTGTGGGCACGCGCGCCATCGCCCCAGTCCTAGGCCTTCAGCTGGGTTTTATAAAACCTTTTCGCTTTAGGCCTCCGCCGCCATGTACAAAAAAAAAAGGTTCAATCAATCAGTCAATTTCAACTTCTTGTGGGGAAAAAAAGATCTTGCAAAGTTGGAATTGATTGAACTTTTTAGTCCCACCCAGTCTGCTGTTACCACCGCAGCCACGCCCACCCAATGGGCCACACCCACCCGGCACCCGACGATGCATAAGTGGGTTTTGGGTTGCAGTTTGGGCACTCGGTCTCTAAAAGGTTCGCCATCACTGCCCTAGAGAGTACTTAAACCCATAAAGATAAAAAAGCCAAGGAACCATGACTCTTTTTTCATTTCTGAAAATATGAAATCTACCTGGAGTTAAATTTACCTCCATTCTTAATAAAACAAAGTTTTCTTGGAAAGAGAAAACCAAGAAGATGGGTGATGGAAATTTACTTTTTATATTAATGAAATTGGAGATAATGTCAGATGGGACATCAGATTTTTTAAACAAAATCAACAGAATCCAAATTGGATAGCTTTAGCAAGTTATTCAGTGGATACAATCAGCTTCAAACAGTATAAAACTCTATTTCCTCTCACAAGAGAGAATTAAAAACTTTATGAGACTTAGCACTAGTGCACTGTATTAATTGGTGCACTATTTAATTGTCAATTGATTCAATCCAAACTCAGCCAGCCTTCCACAATATGCTTAATCTGGCTATTTAATTAAACCTTTTTAAATGCATGCAATACATTGAAATCTAAACTAACCAATAAGAAACAAGCTGTGTTGCCATAGTAAACCTAATCAATTTTCACATTCACCAAGCTTGTGTGACTGCATCCTTTGTGTCATGAATGGCCAATCCAAACATCAGAATTTGAAGTATTCCAAAACACTAAAAGGTTAAGGTACATACATCCTCCTCCCATGAAATTTAATCTGCTTCATTTCTTAACAAAGAAGTAGGGAAAGAAGGAAGGAAGGAAGGAAGGAAGGAAGGAAGGAAGGAAGGAAGGAAGGAAGGAAGGAAGGAAGGAAGGAAGGAAGGAAGGAAGGAAGGAAGGAAGGAAGGAACTTAGCTCTTGTTTGGACAACGGATTTGGCTACTGGAATATAGAACAAAGTTGTCAAAATCTCTTCATCTGAATAAATATGTAGACAGATTAAACTATCGCCAGAAAAAAATGACAAATGCAGTTTTATTAGTAATGTAAACAGTTAAACAATAAGTACCTGTATTGATAATACAGTGCAAATTTTTCACCCTCCTGTAATAACATTATTTGCCAACACTTTGCTCTCACAGACTAATCCCAGAATTGTCTCTAACAGCTACACTCATTCTTCTTGAAGCAGTCTAACTGAAGTTAGATAGACATTTTTCATCATAAAATATATTTAAAATTCAACCTGGGTCAGAGGACCTAACTGTAGAAATGTCTGTCTCACACAGATTTTGCGCAGAAAGTAGTTCAAAGAATAATTAATCTTCATTGCAGAAGCACAAAAATTCAACCCATGTAAAAGATTCCCCAAGGATGGGAGTCCTGCTGTTCCTTAAGGTAGGGAGAATTTGCCTGTAATTAGCAGCATCAGTCTGGGCTGAGCTATGAGATGAAAGGTCGGATAATGAGACCCAAAAAGGAGATGGCTGGACTGTGGGAAACTCCAGATATCTCCACAGCCTAGCAAAGGCATGTGGAAAGGAATATCTCTAAAAATGTAGTCATTCTATCAGCGCCACCCAAGGGCTGTTTTATTCTGATCTCAGTGGCTAAGCATCCCTTTGTGTGCAGAAAGTCCAAGTTTCTCATTAATGAAAGACAGGTATGAAATGAATTCTTTCTGCCCGGAGAGCTATGCCAGGTGCAGCAAGGAAATCTGAGTTTCCTTTGGAGGAGATGGGCAGCTATATACTTTATTTAATAAATAAATAAACACAATGGACCAAGAGCATCTTTTTAGCTTCTTAAACACTGTGCATCCTATAGAAGCAACATTTTTTAAGCTCTGGTGTCATTTGCCAATACTTTTTGAATCGGATAGAATCATGAGGATTAGCATCTTGCTTTTAAATAGAAAGGACAGTTAGGAACTCTGAACTCTTTTGTTCAGAATTGCCTTCAGCTTACCATATCCTGGCCCACAGTACATACAAAGTGGACTACAGAAGGACAGGTGTTCAGTGCCCCAAGTCAAGGACATCATATCATTGTCTATTTTCAAACAGTCTTTTATTAACATATAATAAAGCCAATGGGCAAATGCAGATGCATTACTCAATGAGTTTAGCAGAATGCATAAAACATTGGTTGCATTCCACTGCAAAGTTGCTTGTGCTATATCTTACAATTAGTACTCTTATGTACATGTGTGTGTGTGTATGATCTTCAAAAAAAATAGGGGCTATTGTAATTTGATAATGATTAGCAGGTACACAGATGAAAGACTGTCCAACATTCAGGGAACAATAAAAATGATGAACAAAAATTTGAACTGCCTCAGAATAAGATGCTAACAAGTATAAATTAGAATGCAGTGATGCAAGCAGGGAAATGACATCATAAGGCAGGATCAGAACAGGCTGGGGGCAATGTCCTGCCACCTCAGAGTTGTTTTACATTACCAGCTTGCCTGCATTTATAAGAAGAACAGACTATAAGATACCTCAATAACAACATCTCATCTACAACAGTTGAGCTGAAGAGAAGCCCACTCACCTGGCATTGTGCTAATTCCAAGAAACGACTTCAACCTCCAGGCATGCTGGTTACCTTTTTATAAAAATATTCCTGTATCTTAATCAAACCCAAAGGCTATTTGATCTAACATGTGGTTTTCAGCTAGATGTTTCTGGAAAATTCTATTTTTCCTATCCCATAATTAGCGCTGCTACTGTGAGATTCAATCAAGTAAGAGTACCAGGTTAAGAGTAAACTGTATCCTCAACAAATAGGACTGTTGGGCATATCCAGAAAAGTGTTTATGGCCTTCTCAACTGGAGATTTTGTTTCATTGTGGAGACCACAAAAAATAAAATCTGCCTCACTTTTCTAAGTTATGTGAATGGATCTAATCCCTGATGTGAGTGGATCAAAGTGTTGGAATCTATCTTAAATGTAAATATGTATCAGCATTCCCCAGCCACAGTATGTGCAATCTCAATCCCCAGAATATGTGCAGCTCTACCCCAAAATAAGGCTTAATATATTTTTAATAAACAAACTCAGAATCCACCCCCCATCCATGGTTCAAAATACCCAGATGTCGGCCATAACCATGTGATCAAAGCCCTCCCCTTTTTAGTGTGTGAATGCCCCTTCCCTTTTAAGAAAAATTTTCAAGAAAATATTGAGCCATCTACCTACTTTGCACCACTACAGTAATTTACATTGTAGCTTCTGGCTATCCAAAATTAGTTAACTGTAGTACTACTCAGACATGAAAAGGTTGCTCATCCATTCCAACTAGAAGTTTTCCTGCTATGTGAGCTGTGCTAGGAGGGGAAAGATAGCCAATTACATTTGGGGATGATTCCATTGAGGAAGTTAACACTGATCAAGGTGAAGTCCTGTTGAAAAAAAATAAGTTTGAATACGGTGCTTTTTTTCTAAATAATAATAAAAAAAGGTGCGGGATCTCACACGCCTTGCCTACCCTACAAGGTTCCATCCAAAAAAGGTGCTGGAACTCCGTTCTGGGCATTCTATGAGAAAAAAAGCCCTGTTTGAATATATAGGCTAGTGTTTCTCAACTTTAATTGTTTTAAGTTCCCAGAACTTTGAATTTTGAATTCATATTAATATTACATGAATTTATAGCTATGGCTCCTCTGTAAACCCAGAATTCTGGGAGCTGAAGTCCACACATTACCATGGTTGAGAAACATTGCTCTAGGCAATGATCTGGTGGATGGTCTGTTCGTTAATTTGGCCATCTTATTCCTCCCAACTGCAACAACTCTTTAAAAAAAAACCCAAAATGGTTGTTTTTCAGCCATTCTTGAGAGAAAACCATGTCTCTTTTGAATAGCTGCTTATCAAAGTGGGTTCCCACAGTTTCTGCTGCCCAAGTAGGTCCCTGTGCCAAGCCTATTGGACTAAAAGAATTCTATCATTGCTTCTCTTTCCATATCTCTGGGCCAGGAAAAGGAGAAAAAAATCCTTCACCTGCCACATTGCTGCATGTCATGGTGCAATTAAACCCAGAGACAAAAGGTCAGTAAAAAGACTACAATTCCTATTTTTCTAATAACTTCACTAATTTTAAAATAAAACAGATAGGATGGCAAATACAGGAATATTCAAAAGGTTCTATACATGTTTGAGCAGTAAGCTGAAATTTGAAGTTCTATAACTAGATAGGGAAAATCTAAGGTACAAACATAGGACAGTGTGATGCAACGTCTGAAAAGACAAATGTTACTTTGAGCTGCATTAACAGGAATATGGAATCCAGATGGTGGGAAGTTCCTGTTCCATTCTACTCTGTTCTGGTTAGACTCCGTTTGGAGTACAGTATCCGGTATTGAGCAACATAGTTCAAAAAGGACAGCAATAATGTGGAACAAGTTCAGAGAAGGGCTACCAAGATAGTGAAGGATCTGGAAACCAAGTCCTATGAGGAATGCTTAAAGGATCTGGGTACATTTAGTGTATAAAAAGATAACTGAGGGGAAATGGGATGGTAAGCTTAAAAACCTAAAAAGCTGTCTCCCCAAAGAGGAAGTGAACTTATTCTGATTGTCCCAGAGGACAGAAGCAGAGGGTCTAATGGATTCTATACAATAAAGCAGATTCAAACATGAAAAGGATCCTCCTATGCTATCCGCCAGTGAAACAGGTTGCCATATCACATGGTAGATTTTCTATCATGACAGGACTCCAAACAAAGCTGGATGGTCTAATGGCTCCTGAACAGGTAGTTGAATTAAATGACCTCTATGGTCCCTTCCAACTCTGTGATTTCATGATTCCATGGCAAAGGCATTTACTTGCTACACTGAGCTCATTGGGATTCCAGTACACATATATAGGACAGCTGCTTTAGTTTCATAATATAACCTATAATGTTTGGCAGAGAAAAACAGAGATCAAGTAAGGTAGGGCTTGAAAGTCATCACAATTAAACTTTGTATTCATTCCATCACTCCGATTTTCATATACTCTGATTAACTTCGACAAGGATAAAGAAGCTCTAGTTAGCTTAAACAATCGAGCTAACTAGGTCTGATCTGACTTATCTATTGGACAGATGGGATTTTTGACATGGATCAAAAGACAAAATTTTGTCCTGAGCTTTCAGAAGAGTTCCAGCAGTGAATCTGTACCAGACAGAGAAGTTCACAAGAAAAAAAAGGGTCATTATCATCAAGGTCTTTCAGGTGAGTCAAAAGGATGCTCTATCCATCCAGAGAACTTAAGCTGCAATACTTTCTTTTAGGGAATATGTCTATTAAAATGCAGTAACAATTGGTAACAGTACAAGCCAATTTCTTTCTCATAATCACCTATCACCCCAATTTAGAAGCAAACTGCTGTGTACCCAAAACCAGATAAGTTATTTTGGCCCATTGGATGGAAAAATCCCTCTAGCCCTGGCAGTATTAAAACAATAAGATCAAATTTTATAGCTCACTGTTTGCCAACCCTTCAAATTATTTTAAATCTGTTGGCCAGATTGATCATCTCACTTTGTCTAATCATGGAGCTAATCCAATAAACTATGTTATTGATGGACCTAACTAGTTTTAGCATTCATGAAACTCAGATGTAGGCGTACTCTCATACTTTTATCTTTACATATTTTAAAAAAACCAGTGTAGATGAACAGAATGAAAATAAAAGAGCAATAAAATGTGTTTATAACCCAGATAAAATCATCAGTCCGTATCTAAGGATGGGATCTCATATTTCACTAAGCCAAAATGCAATTTGCTGGATTTTGGCTTAGCATATTGTAGAAACTGAGCCTCTGTAAATCTTGACTTACGGCTTAGCAACTTGTATAATTCCAGATAAGTATAGTTAATTTAATTAACTGTAGCTTAGAATAATGTTGAAGATAGGTCTAAAACATGCAATTTATTGACTCATGAAGGTCTAAGCACTGAAAGATAATGGAATTGGCAACCTGTTGTAGAGAATCCTAAAGGTAGAGAAAAGCTTGAAGTGAAAATCTCAATATTCAGACCAGATCAAATAAGGTAACATATATTTTGAGATCTCACTAGCTATTCAAGACAGTCAATGATAGCCAGTTATCTCCAAGAGATGAAAATAGGGTTTCTAATAACCAGCTATCTTCTTGTTCTTCTTGTGCCATATCCTTTATCGGACGTTGGCAATCATGTTGGCAATCCTGTTTTTATCAGCAGCTGCACGAAAAAGTGCTGCTGAGTTTTGTCCAAACCAGTCCCTTAGATTTTGAAGCCATGATAACCAGCTATAGAGTCATTATAAATAATGCAGCACAAAATGTTCAGTATGAAAATCTTTGCATAGTGTGACATAACTATAAATGCAGTTTCTTTAACTTATTTATTGAATTAGCCACTCATCTCACAGTAGTGGCTCAAGATATTGAATATAGGATTAAAAGCAACAAAATATTACATAATAATTATAAAGAACAATAACACAGTGATAGCACAATGGCAGAGAGGGCAATCAAACCTGAGTCACATAATAACAGACATGTTAAAGAAACTAGAGTGATAGGATCAACCATATTACAGATCCCATTCCTGGGAAAAAAATCCAGGTTTTTGAGAATTTATGGAACACCAGCTGGGATATGGCTAAACAAATTTTGGGAAATATGGTTTTTCCAAAGGGCAGGTGCTGCTACACAAAAGGTTTCTACCAGATGACACTGCTTAATAAATGGGACTTGGAGCATGCTCACCTTATCAGATCTAGTCCAACAAGCAGTAATAGAGGAAAACAGTCTCATAAATAACTTCTGGGGTCATCTATGTTAACAAGGCAGTTTAACTGTTTTTGATCTCCATTTGAGAATAATTGGGAATTGTAGTTCTTTGGTAGCAACTGAAAGGCTTTTTAGAAACCAGCCTGACTATTAACAAGGCAAAACACCAATATTGCCATTAAGAGTGTAGATAAGAGTTCTGTGCTCATCCAGATAATTGAGGCCTATCTTGAAGGAGTCAATGGTGTGCCCTTTCTCAAGAAGCCATCTTCGGATTCAACTATTTTAGGCAGCTTGTCCAGTCTCCAATCTTCCCTTTCTTGAAAAGATTGCAGGTGCTCAGCTACAGATAAAGTAGATTATCTTTCAGTCTAGATTTAGGCCAGCATACACATCCGAGATGGTAAGGATTATGCTTGCAGATGGCTTCTGGATGGTTCATGATGGGGATGGAGAACCAACCTGGCCCTCCTGGATCTCTCAGCAGCTTTTGATACCATTAACCATGGTATCCTTTTGAACCACCTTCAGGGACTCAAGTGGGAGGCACTGGTTTGCTGTGTTCCTCCTTTCTCCATGGCTGGTTTAAATTGGTGCTGGAAGGGAGAGAGGTTGATCCCTAAGCCCCTGCTATGTGGAGTGCCTCCAAGGCTCAGGGCTCTCTCTTCTTGTTAACGTTTACTGTACATAAAACCACTGGGTGAGCTCATTCACCAGCAGGGGGATGCAGTATCACCAGTACCAAGTTATACACTTCTACCCCTGGCTGGGTAGGTGATACTATTGTGGTACTGAAAGGCTGGAGACTCTAAGGGC
>NW_015386492.1:1230410-1259587 GCF_001527695.2 Protobothrops mucrosquamatus | reverse complement strand
GGGGGGGGGGGAGGACTTTTCACAGATGTGTCTTATGTGCACAGGTGTGTCTTATTTGCTAATTGTACCATTTCCTGGACCAGGAATCCTTACTCACAATCACTCACACCTTATTCACTTCCCAACTGAATTCTTGCAACATGGCCTATGTGGGGCTGCCCTCCAAGAATTTTAACTAGTCCAGAACGCAGCAGCACAACACTGTTGGGCAGCCCCTAGGTTTGTCATATTACATCCCTATTGCATGAGCTGCTATGGCTCCCAGTTTTTTTCTGGATGCAATACTGAGCTGTGGTGGTACAGTGGTTAGAATGCAGTATTACAGGCTAACTCTGCCAACTTCTGGCAGTTCGATCCTAACCGGCTCAAGGATGACTCAGCCTTCCATCCTTCCAAGGTTGATAAAATGAGGACCCAGATTGTTGGGGGCAATACGCTGACTCTGTAAACTACCATGAAGTCTAAGTGCTATTGCTAATTAGTATCACCTTTAAAGCTCTACATTATGCAGGACCAGGTTATATATGGACCACCACTCCCTGAGGATACCTGCTTATCCCATCAGAACAAATAAAGTAGCCACACTCCATGTCCCTTCTCTTAAACACAGCCATCTTGTGGCTCCTCGGAAGCATGGCTTTTCCATTGCAATCTCTGCCCTAGATGACATTCTCCCCCAAGAAATGAAAGAGATCTCCACTCTTTTAACCTTAGGACCCAGTTCTTCTTGTGGTCATAAGTCAAGGACTACCTGTTTGTTGTTTTACTTTTGGTTGTAAACCACCTAGAATTTGATTTAAGATGGGCAACTCTACAGATGTTCTAAATAAAAAATAAATAATATTTATACATAGCATGATTGCTTTGATAGTAATTTTTTCTATAATATTAAGAGACAGAAGTCTAACTTCCAATTCATGGCTACATTTTTGAATTTCTATTCTGTCTGAACATGGCAGGGGCACTATGGTGGCTCAGTGGTTAAGAGCTGGGCTTGTTGTCTGGAAAGCAACAGCCCAGCTTCAAGACCCCAGTACCATGTGATGAGATGAACTCCTGTCCTTGCCCCAGCTCCTTGCCCATCAAACAGTTTGAAAGCACGCAAATGCAATTAGATTAATAAGTACCACTTTGGTGGGAAGGTAACAATGTTCCATGGCATCATGCTGGCCACATGACTGCAGAAATGTCTTCAGACAGCGCTGGCTCAATGGCCTTGAAACGGAGATTTTGTGTTCAAAATATATTTTTCTCCTTTAAAAAGTAACAATTTTACAACTGATAACACAATTATTAATTATTCATCGAAAATCTCAAATAGGTGGCCTAAAATTTTAATTCTTACAGTATCTTTTTTAATTCCATTGTGAAGCTATTCCTATTTGCAAGGTATGTTTGTTACCTGAACAATAAAAATTGGAAATGTAAAAATGTATATAGACTATGAAATGTCTGCATTGGAAATAAAGCTTTGAAACAGAATTAATAGAAAAAATGGGATACCTATTTTGGGGTTTTCAGAATTCATTTTTTTTAATTGCTTCTCCTAGGATGGATGAAATAGCCATCAGAAAATTAAATCTTAAATAATCTAAGAGGACCAGTTCTTAACGTTTATATGTTCCTTAATATAATAGGACATCATCCTTAAGAAATTGTTAAATAAATTTGGGAGGCAAATCTCAAAGAAACGGTAGACTGATGCACATGGGAAGGAATATGGCAAATAAAAACTTTCTAAATTCTTCCTACATTTATTAGAGTGTTTTCTTATAAATTCTAATACATCAGTGCCATTATACTCCAGTATCATAATACAGGTAATCCTTGATCTACCATAGTTCAATTAGTGACCATTCAAAATTACAACAGCACTGAAAAATGTGACTTATGGTCATTTTTCACACTTACAACCATTGCAGCATCCCCATGATCATGTGATCAAAATTCAGCCACTTGGACACTGATTCATATTTATGACAGTTGCAATGTCCCAAGGTCATGTGATCACCTTTTGCGAGCTTCTGGCAAGCAAAGTCAATGGGGAAGCCAGATTCATTTAACAACCGTGTTACTAATCTAACAATGCAGTGATTCACTTAAAACAACTGTTGCAAGAAAGGTCATCAATTGGGGCAAAATTCACTTAACAAATGTCTCACTTAGCAACAGAAATTTTGGGCTCAATTGTGGTCATAAATTGAGGACTACCTGTATAATAAGGAAATGGATTCCCAGGAGAGAGACAGTGCATTTCTGAGGTGCAAGAGACAACTGAGTTCAGATAGTTTGTGTGAGAGAAAGAGGTGAAGACAATTCCTCCCAAATAATTCCCAGAGTATAGGCCTTATGGGGGTGTTTATCAGGGAGGAACAATAAAAAAATCTGCTTCGAAGATTCATTACATGACCATCTTGGTTTTGGGACCTGACAAATACATCTTAATAAATTCACAGAAACTTAGTTGAAATCGTAAACTGAAAAGGCTATGGACAAAAAAGAACTATTTTATATATTTGTTAGGAATACCTAAAATAAAATAAAAATTTCTACAATAAATCGAGTGAAGAAAGTAGCTGTATTATCTTTAAACCATTTGCAGCAGAATTAAAATTATATTTGTTGTCTATCTGTTCTAAGCCTAGTTAGACCTGCTAGTTAGACATCAATAGACCTGCTAATAGATTCTGCTTGAATTTGTCAGAGTGACAATAATTCAGTGCTGTAAATCAGATTCCCCAACCACTCATATCACTTGGCATATAGTAAAATAAAACATGGTAAATTCTATCTGTGGAAAAATTAAGTAAAATAGAGTGTTTTAAAAGATACACTGACCCAAAAGGTTTTATAGTACATGCCATTTTTTTATAAATGTTATTAAAGATAATCAGATTTTTCAGAACTATAGTCTGGTCAAATACTCTCTTAACATCATATACTAGTACTATGCTTGTTGTATATTAAAAATAAAAAGAGTATTGTCAAGATCTCTGTGTTTAGTTTGATAAGTAGAATATTTGTACATGAGATGATTCTTTAAGGCCCTTATGTCTCATTTGCAGATAGTACAAAAGAACACAACAGTCTGGTCCTGGATCTCTTTCCCAGGACTGAGCAGAGTATGGATTTTACTTCTGTGGGCCAAGCCCCTGGCAAGGCAGTTCTGCAGAAATACCTTGAAAAAGGAGAATACCCTTCATTTCAGTCTATTGCCATGTTTGAAAGCAGTTTTGTCCAGGTAAGAACTAGCCAGCTTCTCCCACTCTGGAATCCTCTGGGTGTGTTCTATTACAATTTCCACAATCCCCATCCAATGTGACTAGTTGATGGTAGGACCTGAATTATAATACACTAAGAGAGAGCATAACGGGGAAGAAGAGTCCTCCAAAATCTACAGGTCCTTCATGGCATACTGCCACTTGGAAGGACATTAACAAAATATAAATACATGCTAAGTGAATGTGAACAGTGGATACATTGGCAGAAATATTCTTGACTTGGTTTAATAGACGGTTAATTACTTGGATACTACAGTATATTTATAATTCAAATGAACTCAGGCAATGTATATGAATCTCCTTTTTATCTTCCTAAAAATCTTGTTAAGATTATAGACATACTTGAAGCTAAACCCAACCTCTTAATAGTTATTGCACCAGGCATCAAAGTAACATATTAGATTTAATTTTTTTTCACATACTAAGATTATAGGTAGTCCTCGACTTACAATCAAAATTGAGCCCAAAATTTCTGTTGCTGAGACATTTGTTAAGTGAGTTTTGCCCCATTTTGTGACCTTTCTTGCCACAGCTGTTAAGTGAAATACTGCAGTTGTTAAGTTAGTAACACAATTGTTAAGTGAATCTGGCTTCCCCATTGACTTGGCTTATCAGAAGATTGCAAAAGGTGATTACATGACCCCAGGACACTGCAACCGTCATAAATATGAGTCAGTTGCCAAGTGGCTGAATTCTGACCATGCAATAGTTGTAAATATGAAAAACAGTCATAAGTCACTTTTTTCAGTGCTGTTGTAACTTTGAACGGTCACTATATGAAGTGTAACTGTTGTAAGTCAAAAACTACCTGTATAGTGATCTGAAATTAGAAAAGGTCTTTGTATACTCACAACTTTCAATGGTTTTCATGTGGCTTAAGATGGAAAGCTAGTACCTTAGTAAGCTAGTAAGAAATGCTTCAAAAATGAACAGGCTGTTTCATACTGATGGGAACTCCTACCTTGCTCATTTCCCAGATCCTGAAATTTCTTCTTTCCTACAATAGCCAAGTGCTCCCTACATCCTCTCATTAGCATTCTTTGCACAATGGTTGATTCCCTTTCCCATGAAAAGCATAAGGTTTTGATGGGTGAAAACAATAGCATTACCACAGGAGGATTCCAGACCAGTTTGAGAACAGCTAAGATTTATTTTCTCACTCTGCTGTGGTATCACCATAATCAATGCAGAACTAATTTTTGCTTTGTTTTAGATTCTGACACTTCATTTACATGTTAGGGGGAACATAAGCTTTATTTCTCCTCCTAGCTCTGAAACCTGATCCTGTATGAGAAATGTTAGATCAATGTTTCTCAACGTTGACAACTTGAAGAGGTGTGGATTTCAACTCCCACAATTCCCCAGTCAGCAAAGCAGGCTGAGGAATTATGGGAGTTGAAATCCATACCTCTTCAAGTTGTCAACTGAGAAACACTGTGCTAGATGAAGCATTTGTAGACCCCCTACAGTAATACAGACAAGTCAATGTTTAGAGAGTTAACCTCTTCACTTCAATGAAGTCCCAATCTTGTTTTTTCCACCCTTTATTTCTCTTTCATGAGAAATGTTTTTGTTTCTGCTAAATATATAGAGAATCAAATTACTGCTGAAGAATGTGGTTAATTCTTCTCAACACTAGCCAAATTGTTTTAGGGTTTTTTTCTGCCTAACCACATGCATTTGCATTCTCAGCAGGTGAAAACATATTATGCTAAAAGGGTTGGTTAAAGAGCTAGCAATGATACGTAAATACAAAATAAGGTTGCATGACGTTGAAATTGGAAAAAATGTATATACATACCTATGTATAGACAAGAAAGGAGAGGGAAAAGAATGCACAGGTTAACAAGTGACTGCACTAGTTCCTGTTGCAATCAGAGTTTTGCTTCAGATCTTACAAAGAAGAGTGGAGCTACACAGGGAGAAAGAAATACCAAATAAGCAGGCATGTTCCTGAGGTTACTGAGGAATATGAAATCAGATAAGTAATACAAGCTAAATAATGAAAGAGCAAAATAATATGAAAAGTAGATTTATATTTGCTCATTTAGTATAGCACAGCTTTTGAATGTAAAACAGGCTAATGGATATAGCAGTACAGATTCTTTTTCTGAGGAATCTTTATAATGAACAAGAACTTACGTAAAAACTAAATTTGGAGAAGCAAAATACTTCAGAACTGGAAAATAAGTGAGTCTTTAGAAAGGCCATTGTAGTGAAAGCAATAGTCTCTCTGTAGTAACATGGCTGTGAATATTGGACTCTGACAAAAGCAAAAGAGGATGGTCCATATTATGGATTTGGAGATAATTACTATCACTACTGCAGACTTGAATAACCAACTAATCAATTGTATAACAAATAAAGGCTTGCTGCTCCTCTGCAGCAAAGACCAGCAAGCAGAAACTCACTTGTTTTGTCCATGTGATGCAAGCTGATAATGGACTAAATCAAATGACTATATTTAGCAAGATATTACAGAAGTAAAAGGAAGTGAAGATAATGAATGTGATTAGCTTGATCAAAGGGATTACTGAAAAGACCTTGAAAGAGTTTTGAATTATTGCTAAAGACAAGTCAAGATGGCAAATATACTGCATTCACCAGTAGCTAAATGTAATTTAATAATATCTACATGAAAAATTTGCATTGGCAAGAATAGCTACCTCACTTCACAATGACATCCTCCCACTCAGAGGATGTCATATGAAAAAAAATGTACCACCATAAATCAGGTAAAATGTTGGTTGGGTCCATGTAATTTTCTGCAGTAGATTAAAGTAGAATTATGATAGTCCATGCTTCAGTGCATTGTAGGGCTTCAGCCACTGACTTAACATATTGTACAAAACAGGCCATTACATTTAAGTTGTGTTTAAATTGTTGGGTACAGCACATTAGGAGAACTTAGCAATTATATGTTATAAACCCAGCTTTAAAGTTTAGCAAGATGAATAAACCCATCTCTTTAGATCTTTTGATGATGCAAAAGAAATTTTATTTATTTATTTATTTATTTATTAAATTTATATACCGCCCTATCTCCCTTGCGGGACTCAGGGCGGTGAACAGGCGATACTAAAAACCACGATAATAAATAAATAGTTTGTTTTAAAATCAAATTAAATAACAGGCCTGTTCTAAAAACACACCCGTAAAAAACCCCCCACTGAAACATAATCAAACTACGCCAGGCCGGCCGCACGGAATAGATGGGCCTTCAGGGCTCGGCGGAAGAGGCGCAGGTCCGCAACTGTACGTAGGTCGGGGGGTAGGTCATTCCAGAGGGCAGGAGCTGCCACAGAGAAGGCTCTCCCCCTGGGGGTCGCCAGGCCCTCTCTGTGGGAGCGGACTGGTCGAAGGGAGGTGTTTGGTAGGAGGCGGTCTTGCAAATACCTAGGTCCATTGCCATGGAGCGCTTTAAAANGGGAGCCCCATGTAGAGAGCATTGCAATAGTCCAGGCGGGAAACAACGAGGGCTTGAGTGACTGTGCGTAGGGCGTCCCGATCCAGAAAGGGGCGCAACTGGCGTATCAGGCGAGCCTGATGAAAAGCCCCCCTGGCCACGGCCGTCACATGATCGTCTAAAGACAGCTGAGCATCCAGGAGGACGCCCAGGTTGCGAGTCCTCTCATGTATGCTATGATATATAGCATACATCTCAATAGCAGTAGTGAAGAACAAATTACTTCAGTGGTGCTGTTAATTATCCCTTCTCACACATATATCCTTTGTTTATGTTCTTCCTTGAAAAAAAACTTCTCCTTAATATCTGCTTTTGGTTTCCCTCATCCCAGGTCACAAGAAGAGGCAGACATGTCTTCATCCAGAACTCCTCCAATGAAGCCATAATAGGTATTGCCTCCACCAACAGCAAGTTGCCATTGCCCAATCTGATGTTTATAGCTCGTCCTGTTGCTGAACAGGTCTCCTCGCCAGGCTCGCAAGCAGAGGAACTGACACTCACCAGGTAAGTTACAGAAGTCATCCAACTGCACCTATTCAACGTCTGTATTTGCTAATAGCTGGATAAAAACTAACACGATTATAGTGCTAGAGAGAAAAGGAAATAAAGAGGTTACCATTTGTGTAGTCTTCTGTAGACTGAACCCTCCTAGATCTGTTGAATTATAGCCAATCACATGCTGATTGGGAGAAGATAGGAGTTGTAATATAACATAAAATGCCCCAGATATTGATCCAAATATGCATAATTAGATATTGTACCTAGCTTTACCACCACCAAAGTAATTATTAAATGTTAATGCGAAAAGGATGTTTTATGACTATTAAGGGTACCAGATTGTTGTAATTCCTTTACACAAAGGAGAAGCTATATAGTGGGGGTGGCATTTTTAAACAGCCTGTCCTGCTGATCAAAATGATCTGCAGGAGAGGTGGTCCTACAGATATGTAGGCACTAATCCCTAATCCCAGCCCTTTAAATTCTGTTCAGTGGACAGGACTTTCAGTAAGGGCATCGTGTAACCCAGGGCTTTTCAACCAGTGGTACGGGTACCACCTGTGGTACATTGGCACCTGGCAGGTGGTACGTGACCATCCTAGAAAAGTGGTAGTAGGAGAGGGGAATAAGCTGAACCAATGGCAGCACCGCACAAGCCTGAGCGAGAGATGGCTGGAGCTGCAGGGCTGTCAGGGCTCAGTGGAAGCGCCAGGATCAGTGCCAGGCTCCAGCTGGAGCTCGGTGCTGATCCTGGTGCTTCTGCTGAGCCCTGAAGAAGCACCAATCAGCTGGAAAGCAGCACTGATCCTGGTGCTTCTGCTCAGCCCAGAAGAAGCACCTATCAGCTGGAATGTTGCAGCATCTCCAGGGTCTTGTGATTTACATTCAGATGCTTGGCAACTGATTCATATTTATGACGGTCACAGTGTCCCAGGGTCATGTGAAGTGACCAAAACTTGCTGCAACCACCCAGCAGACGGGGGGAATAAAAACCAAACACCACCCACCCCACCCCCGCTGCCAATCCTCAACAGAAATGCTCACAACAATGAAAACCTCGGACAGGAAGAAGAGTGCAGCCGGGCGGGCAGGCAGGTGTCTTGCTCGGCTTTGGCTTGGGGGGGGCACTTTTTTCAGTGCCATTGTAACTTCAAACAATCACTAAGCGAAATGTTGTAAGTCGAGGACTACCTGTAGTTTATCACTTTTTTCCTTCTTTTGGGGGGGGATCATCAAGTTTTTGACACCTTGCTAGGCGACTGGTGGTACTCAGATGATGCCATCTCCTAAAAGTGGTACAATGGGTGAAAAGGTTGAAAAGCCCTGGTGTAACCCATGTATCTTGCATTAGTTAATAATTAGGGCACCACATTTTCAATCAATGGCAATTTCCAGCCACTTTCATCCTCCAACATTAAAAAATTATAAAATTTCACTTTTGAAATATACATGAACTGTATACAATGTTGCTCATTCAGACAATATGGTTGTTAATGGCATAGCATAGATGAATTTGACACATTTTGTTTGTTCATTTGTTTGGACCAATATTTTAAATGAAGGGCAAATACATCTACAGTTCTTTGACTGCTTAGACTGAAAGTTCTATATATTTATTGCTTTGGTATAATTTCAGACTCCTCCCTTTGAAGTTTGTGCGGATCTCCATCTACAATCCCAAGAAGCAACTCATCAAAATCCAGCTGATCAATGGCCGCTCTTATTACCTACAGTTTCAGGCATCTACTAAGGAAGAGGAGGCTCTGTTTGAACGCTGGTTATCACTAGTCTATCTTCTTCATCATCCTCCATCGTGCTATCTCACACCTCAGCCCATCTCCCGCTCAGTAACTGATAGCCTAAGCATTCAAATCATCCCAAGTGAGGAGGAAATTGTAAGAACAAACATGGACTTACATAATTTGGCCTCTTAGTCATAAGACAATGAAAATATGGGATCTTTCATGCTCTCTCAGCTTGGTTGTTTTCTTGCAGACATTTCATTACCAAATCATGGCTAGTCTGATGATGTTCCCTAGTCTGGTAATGAAACATCTGCAGAAAGAAAGAAAGAAAGAAAGAAAGAAAGAAAGAAAGAAAGAAAGAAAGAAAGAAAGAAAGAAAGAAAGAAAGAAAGACAAGCCCAGAGAGTACCAAGGACCCCACAGTTAAAACCCTGAGCTAAAAATATTTTTTTTTATTGGCAATGGAGTTCTATAACTGAGTCAAGAATTAAACAAAAGCCTGGATTTAGTTCACAATATTTCCAGCAGAGGAATCTTAAATTATTTATCTCTATCTGGCTGAATTATTGGAGAGCCACTCAACAAACTATTTAAAATTTATTTAACTTTAAAAAATAGACTACTTCTTCATTAAAACTCACTCCATTTAAAAGTATTCAAACCTTTTAAATTACATTTAAAAATGAGAAAATTAGGAATTAAAAATGGAACAATAAAACCATTAAAATAATTTAGAAGGCTGGCTTAAAAATGTTCCAACATCTGTTTAAAAATTAAAGCAATTTTATCATAGCTCCAATGAGGTTGCAATGTTACACTATTGTGTGGGCGTGGGATAGGAGAAAGCCCTTTCTGTAGAAAGAATAATGTCCAGTTGATCATCACTCTTTCTTCCTATCAATCTAGACAGGGCACAGTTGAGCCAAGGAAATGTTACAACATTCTGATTGATAATATTTATTAGAAAAGAGTTGAAAGTTACAACACAAGAATTCCAACAATTATTTACTTTCAAATGAGGCACCCATATATGGATAATATATGGGAGCAAAGCCATCTTCCATTTTTTTGGTAGTATTATAGTAGGGGGTAGGGTTATGCCATCAAGCTAGAGTCAACTTATAGCAACCACATAAATGAGCTATGGTGGCGCAGTGGTTAGAATGCAGTACAGCAGGCTATTTTTGCTAGTTGCCAGCTGCCAGCAGTTCAGCAGTTCGATTCTCATCGGCTCAAGGATGACTCAGCCTTCCATCCTTTCGAGGTCAGTAAAATGAGGACCCAGATTATTGGGGGCAATATGCTGACTCTGTAAACCGCTTACAGAGGGCTGTAAAGCACTGTGAAGTGGTATATAAGCCTAAGTGCTATTGCTATTGCTATATAAATTTTCTCCTAAAGAATATTTCACTATCTGCAACCTGATTCTTCAGATCTACAAAAGCACACCATTATTGTTGTAAATGAGTCCAATATTTTGTTGCTGGTCCTTCTCTTCTTCTCTTTCTTTCCACCTTTCCAAGCATTATAGACTTCTCCAAAGAGCTATATCACATCTTCACATAATGCCTCTGAGGTACATAATATTTGAGTTTGGTCATTTGTGCCTCAAGTGAGAAGTCTGGGTTGGTTTGTTCAATGATCCATTTATTTGTATAGCATTCTCAGGAGTCTTTTCCAACACTAAAGTTCAAAACCATCAATATTTTCTGGATGTTTTTTTAATTACTCTACCAAATGCTATTTTGAAGTGTATTTCTTGATTTCTTGCTGATTCCTTAACTATTTACATAAAAGGCCAAAAGTATCCACCACTTCAGTATCTTCAAGATCAGTTGTATTAGACTGGTCTTTTCACATTTTTCCACTGTACATTTTTATTTCCATTATTAAAGTTTGCAGATGATCTGCATTTACAGCTATCAGAACAAAGTTATCAGCCCAGTGAGGTTTGTTAATTATTTTTCCCGCAGTTTTAAAACCATGCTTCTTCCAATCCAGTTTCCCTCAATATATACTCTGCATATAAGTTGAATAAATAAATGCATATAAGTTGAATAAGTGGAGAATATATTGTCTTACTCCTTTGCCAGGCTGCAGTCAATCTGTTTCTCCGTTATCGATCTATGCTAGGATTCATGACCTATGTGTAGAATTCACACGAGGTGAACAAGATATTCTGAGGTTCCTACTTTTCTAAGGACATTCCACAGCTTGACATGGCTAACACAATCAAAGACTTTTCTACAATCAATGAAACATATACTGACTTTGTTTTGGTATTCTTTGCATTTTTGGTAACGCTAGGTAATTTCTCCATTACCCAGCATGCATCAGCCATAATATTTCATTTTCCTTGTGGTTTCTAAAACTAACTTGACCATCAGGCATCTCCTTTTCCATATAGGGCTCTAATTTGCATTGGACAATCCTAGACATTATTTTGTTAGCACATGAAATTAAGAATACTGTGCAACAGTTTGGTCACTATTAAATCTCTTTTCTTCTGAGTTGATATGCATATTGATTCTCCAAATTTGTTGGCCACAATGTCTCCAGAATTTCTAGCATTATTACCGCAAGTAAAATATCAGAAAAAATCAGGATCTTTTAATAAAATATTATTTCTGTTTAGCAGCAGCACGTGCAAAGCTTACTAATTTCCATGTCTAAATTCATTAGATATCCAATTTTATATAAATAATGCTGAAAAGATTTTCATATAAGGAGAGGCTCCAGACATTTTCCACTTGCTTAAGTGAAAATAGGGCAGTACAATAAATAATTGTCTATAATTTCCTTGTAGCAAGGCAGAAGCACATATTATATGGTATATTGAGAAATTGGCCCTCTCTACTTGCTGATGCCAGTTGCTGGAACTACAGTCTTATAAGTGCCTCGGGGGAAGGGGCTTGCACTATAACACACCTCTGATAATGTTCACATTCAATTTTGGTTTTATTAAGTATGTGAAATTCATTACTAAATCCCCCAAGGAAATTCCAGCTAGGATACTTTCATTAAGGCTTACTAGAGTAGGCAGGTTAGCAAGTCTCTAGCAGCATAGATCACTCCAATCTTTTCTGGTAGATGTAACTATCTTTTTATTTCTTATTTACTCCTCAATTTCCAGGAAGAACTCCAGAAAGAATGCAAAAATGAATATAAAGAAGGATTCCCAAAGGGATTTCAAGAAGGGTTTCCAGAAGGATTGCAAGAAGGATTCCCAAAGGAATTGCAAGAAGGGTTCTCAAAAGGATTCCAAGAAGGTTTCCCAAAAACATTCCAAGAAGGATCCTCAAAAGGATTACAAGAAGAATTTCCAAAAACATTCCAAGAAGGATCCTCAAAAGGATTACAAGAAGGATCCTCAAAAAGATTACAAGAAGAATTTCCAAAAAAATCCCAAGAAGGATTCCAGGAAAGATTCCATAAAGATGTTAAAGATTCTCCATTTTCAAAGGTACAAGAACAAAAACAGAAGGAACCAGAGCAAAAATCAATAGTGCGCTTGCCAGAGACCACAAAAATGTCTCGTCAGAGCTTGGTTTTCCCTGATGAAGAATATACTGAGGATGAGCGGCAAAGAATTGAGGAGAAACCTAAAATGAAGGATTTTCTGAAATCAGAGAGCTATGAGACCTATAAGAGTGAAACTGCAAGACCTTCCAGGTAAGCCTGGAGAAGAACGGAAGCATCTGTAGCCATTTGGTAAATTGGTCATATGGATCATCCTGCCAAATCCTGTAGTGAAGAAGATCTTACTATTCTTTGATAGTACTTTGATAGTCCAGGAAGGAGAAAAAAGTCAAAATTTTCTATCTGGATATTAGAATAACATAGGCAACCAGTTTTCTCCATATAAAAACATTCATCTTATTGCCAAATGATAGGGAGAAATTTATTATACCATAGTTGCATTACTGAAGTAATTCTGGTTAATTTTTAGTTTTGCATGATACATTGAACTAAATATTAACTAAATGACTTAGGTTTCTACAATATGCTAAGCCACGAAAAATACCCTAGCCTAGTTTGATAATAACTAGGTTTAGTAGATTTAATCTTCATTTCATCTGATTAGACTTGTTATGTGAAATCATTAGGCTCATATGTGAGGCACCAAAGATTATCTCTAGCTACTTTAGCACACTGGCTGCAAATGCATACTGGTTACTTGTCAATTAAAAATCCACTCAAAACTTCACCATCAATTAAATTTCAGAGCTCTTCAAGTAGATGAAGAGCTGATTCATTCATTTTTCACAAATACTGTTAACTGGTGGAAAAAAATGTTGGATTTTGAACAGAAGTGCCAGGGGCTGGTTAAACAATGATTTCAAAGGTTCTTGGTTCAATTGCTAGCTATGCTTTGATCTATGCAGATGGTTTTAGAAAAGCCACTTAGACTCAGCATGGGAAGAGAAAGAATAATCTACCTTACAGGGTTGTTGAAAGGATAACAAGATAATACAGTATGTCTCAAGCACTGACTACTCAGGGGTGCTATATAAATCATCACTCTGTACACCAAACATATCCTCTGGATTATGGTTGTGGTGTAGAAGCACCACAGTAGTATACAAAAGAGGAAGCAAACGCCTTTTTAAAAGAGAGGAAATCACTGAACAGACTCTTGAGATATGAACATGTTCAGTGACTAAGCATGCAGGGTGTCTGCTTGGAGTTGGGAATAAAACCACAGAAGACATTCTACCTAAACAGGATCATTTCATCCTACAAACTTGCAAGTGTGGAGTCCTTGGTGTTCTCTGAGATTCTTATTTGCTTGCAGACATTTCATTACCTGAGTAGGTAACATTATCAGTGCAGCATAAGCTCAGAGAGCACCAAGGACTCCATAGTTCAATCCTGAACTACATATATTTTCTTCTGTTGAAACTTTGAAGTTCCCATGTTTTGTCTTTTCTTGTGGCATGTGTCCCCTCCAGCAAGTGTTGAGAATCTGAGGGTGATGAAATGGGAAGAAAATAATGACTACTTAGAAATATTGGTTTCATGCTGATCTCATTTGAGTGGCTTTGTAAAAATGGGTAAGCATGGGAATGTGAGTATCGTAGTTTGGCTTGGTAGACTTGTCTAAAATACTGAAAGTAAAATATTATTGAATCCTGTTGGATCTCTGGAGGCTCTATGGACCATCAACTTGATTTTTCCAAGCAATAATCTGTAGCTCTTCCAAGGACATTCCAGTGACCACCCTGATCCTGTTCATCCCTATACTTGGTGCCATCCCTTTCTTTTATTTCCCTCAATATTGTCAAGCACAGTATTTTTCTTTAGACCAACACAAAGCATGTTCATTGCCATTTACTAAGCAAAGCTTCATGGGAAGCAGTCAGCTTTTATTTATTACAGTACCAAAAAGCTATAGCTAAGCTATAATTGCCTTCAACTCTGCAGCTGGGTCACCGATAGCTCATTTGGACACATTTGCAAAAAAAAAAATCTTTGGTAAATAAAATTGACCAGTTCAGATGAACCCAGTAACTCAAGATATCAGCAGTCTCTTCTCACATTCCTTAAATCAATTTAAGATTGTTTGGTTGCTGTAACAAAAAGGGAGAAAATGCCATTTCTCATTCAATGGAAGTTGGACTTTTTCTTGTCCTGGCTGATGTTGACAGCCGGAAGACATCTCTGCACACATATATGGCTGATAAAGCTACTCTAAAGAGGCATGGTTGGTGGTTTTTTTTTTGTAGAGTTAGGAGGGAAAGAAACTATATCATTTTAGCCTTCTTTGTGATGGAGGGAATGTAATTTTACATAAATAAAAAATATGAGAGACTAGAGTTCTTAAAGATAAAGTTTACTAATTTCATGTGCTTCACTCTGGCTAGGAAGCATGGGAATTGAAATTCCAGTAAGTCTGGAAGGGATCAGACTGATGAACACTGTACTAAGAAAATATTAAACTAAGCTCTAATAAGAAGAGCAGGATTATTAAGCAAACATATTAAGATTGCCCTGTAGAACATTTAAAAAACCATAAACCAACCTGGTACTAAAACAATAATCAATAGACTGCAGTTTAGCGTGAATGCCCTGTGTGAAATTAAATTACATACTTGAACTTGAATGCAATTAAATTTGAGTCTGTTAGTTTAGTGTGGTATAAAAAAGTTCTGACAAATTCAGTAAGGTTGTTCACGTTCTCTTTTATGTTCAGTACAATAGCCATAATTTTGTCCATTTGGTGACGTCTATTAGCAAACTTCTGTTCTTTGCATTTAAAAAGCAACACTGGGAGAAAGAGAATTTTTCGTTGAAATACTTGCAATACCTGGATTTCAAAATCAGTGGCAAGTCCTACAAAAGAACTTAACATTTGTATAGCACTTCACAAAATTATCTTGTTGGAAAACTTACAATAAACCTGTAAGGTTATCTAAGATGTGTTTCAACTGCCCATTGCAGATAGGGGCTCTTAAGTGGGAGTGTGGCTTGCTATAAGGAAAACATGGGATAAATCAGTACAGGTGGTCCTCAATTTATGACTTAGCCGTTTGAAGTTACACAAACTTACAAGCCGGATTTGAAGTTCTTGTGACTGTTTCCCCACCACCACCCCCAGCCCCATCAAGAGATTGCATTTTGGGCACACAGCAAATGGCCTGCATTTACGTCCGTTTTGCAGCATCCTATGGCCACATGAGCATGATTTATTACATTTTTGCCAGAAACTGGCAATTACTTTTTGTTTCTGGCAAAAAAAATACCCATTGCAGAAAATGGGTTTACTTAACCGTAATGTTTATTTAACGACTGCCCCAAAAAATGTTCTTAGAATCAAATGTGGTCACATGATGATTCACTTGACAACTGACATAATTTGCAACCATAATTCCGGGCTCAATTACAATCATAAGTAATCAAGAACAGCACAATATTCCAAAATATATGTGGAGGGGATTGGCAGCAACATAATTATTTTTTACTTACCTTAACCCTAAAAATTACTTTTTTTGGAGGCTGTTCCCTGAAGCTTAGAAGAAGCTTCACTACACAAAAGGTTCAGACAAATTCCAACCTCAGCTCAGGCAGGCAACGCTTTTCACATTTTTACTTGTGTGAGTTTTAATTGAATTTTGAACCCATTTTGTACAAGCTGCAACATAACATGTACAAAAGTGGCAGGATTTCATTTGAAACACTGTCTGCCAACTTAGAATCAAATAAGCTTGCTAAATCAGAAACTGGCCGTGCAGTTTCCCAATTGACAGAAAAACAAGTTCCGGTTAAAATAATCTCTGGAAATTAATGTTGGAACTGCCCGTACAGTTCTGGACTACTGCAATTGCAGTTTAAAGTAAAAATTCTAGACTAGTCTGATATATATTCTCTAAGCTCATACAGTATAAGGCAGCTTTCTATGTACAACTTTCCTGGATCTTTCTGACTAGCTCAGGAATTCCGGGAGTTGAAGTCCACAGGTTGTAAAGTTACCATAGTTGTGCACCCCTGTTCTAGAAGACAATAAGGGATAACTAAAACATCTAGTCCTCCCTACTATATTGCCCCAATTTTTGCAGCCCAAATATGAGCCTTATCCTTGGTTCAGATAGGGGTGCCCACCACGCGAGGTCAAAAGTTGAAGATGGTGCCTTCACTTGTTTTTTATTTGTGTTACAAATACATTAAATTCAGATCTCACCTATGTTGAGGAACTCACTAACCTTAGGCAAGCCATTTTTCCTCTTATGTACATCCCTGCAATATAACTTACAGGGGATAATAATTTTTACTTACAGGATTGTTGTAAGGGTAATAACTAGATAATGCATATAAAGCACTAAGCAAATAGTAAGTGATAACCATGAATTTGGTTGTGATTGTTTTTAGGAAATTCACCACAAGCAGTTTTGTAACAGGCAGTTTTTCCATGACTTCAAGTTCATCTTCACAGCCACCATTACCACGAAAATTCCCAGGTTTGTAGAAGAACTCCATTTTCACTTGTTCAGTTTCTATGCCCAGAAATGACACAAATTCCTTCTCGATAAAATTCATTTAGCTTAGCATCTACTCTACTTACTCTCATCAAGCAGAAATTAATGGGGAGGGAGATATGCAAATAAAATACAATAACAATGTCCATCAACAAGTACTTTAGAGTTCCCACTCTAAAATGGCTTTGCTAATGGCATTAATGCATTATCTATTTAAAAATAATGTGATTTAGACACATATAGTTTGATATTAGTTTGTCATGCATATTTCCACATATACACCATTATATATGTGTGTCCTTTATTTATTTTTTTAAGAAAAACACTTTGCCTCTATGCCAATCACCACAATTTCTTTATCTACATGGTTTTACTGAATAAGCCTATCTATCCAGAAAGGCTGCAGATGTGACCTGAACATGCAGCCAAACATGAATGCAAACATTCTCAAATTATTTTAAGAAATTATTTTCTATTGGAAAACTAAAGAAAAAAGAAAAGGCATTTCTCTGTTAAGCAGTCAGAACAAAACAACCTTTAGAATCATAATGAAAGATAACAGGAAGGTCATCCCTTTCATTGATCCTTGAAAATGGATTATCACAAGCAGCTCCCTCAATTTGTTATATCTCAGAGTGGGACTGGGAATTATAGTCTAACTCTAACACATCTGGAAATTGCCCAGTTGGAAAACGCTAGTTGTATGTTTCCAGCTTTGATCACAATGGGAGATCTAGAAGAAAAGAGATGGGGACAATGTCATCACAGCAGGCTTAGGATGGTATTAAATAGTGAAAATTGACTGTTTCTTTCACACAATGTATACTTTTTGTATGTATCTCATCAGTCACTTGCTTCCCAGGGTGATTGCGAAAAGAAGAAAAATAAGAAATAAAAATAGATCAACAATTAAACAAAAAGAGCAAAACAAACAATTGTGAGAAAAAGAAAGCATAGCAGTAACGTTAAAGAGTGTAAAATGCCCTCATCACTGGAAAGGCCCTTTGTGGGTGGCTCAGAAGAGACCCCACCTGCCAGTTTTGACTCATAAGCAAGTTGAAGACATTGGGCGCATCTTCTGGAATGAAGGACCTTCTACATGGTGGGCTTCAAAAGTCACTGCCCAAAAAAAATGCTCAAAGGAGTTCCATCAGCGTTTTGTCACCATTGGCAAGATGGCACTGAATTCTGGCTTCTGAGTTCAATTAATACATGGCAAAATGGGCTAAGCCACGGTTTATTTAACCATGGTTGCAGATTAAGGCACACTTGAATGAGTAAACAGCATACAAATATTTCTACTCATAATTCATCATACATCATAAACAAACCAGCAACTAAGCATACCAAATTGTAAATTTGTAGTTTAAAATGCCAAAACATAATAACCTGCCACATGGATTGCTCAATACAATAAAATCAGAATTAAAGTCATGTGATGTAGCAACTGTTTGCAGGAAATAATGATTTATTTTTTTTGGGAGAAGATTATGTCTCTGGGTCTAAAAACAGTTGTTTTTAATTTGTGCTTAAGAGATGAGCTCCCTTTTTTCCCTCACTAGTTAGATAGCTAAAGAAGCACCTCTTAGTTACTTCCCAGCATGTCAGGAACATCACTACAGGCAGGGAAAATAGAAAATAAGCAAATGGAATGAAACAGCAGGATCCCTACATTGGCTGTTGGTCTCTGGAAGTCTGCAAAGCAGGATTTTACTGCACACAAGTCCCTTCTTTCTCCTTAGCAACAGTCTCATGACTGTCCCTTTCATCTAATCTCATTTAAACAAATACTGAGTTCTTCCTTCTCAAAAGCTTTCTGCTTCTCTCACTTAGTTTCTCCAGTGATGCTGTTAGAGGAAAAGCCGACAGTGATTTCTCTTCCACTTCCTCCTGTTGTTACTAGATGTGCACACATTTAATTTACTAAATTCTACAGGGCTTAGATCCTCTGTCTGTCTATCTACTATCAATCATGTATGTAAAGCCTCACAACCCCATAGCAGTTTGGGGCAGTATACAATATTAAACACAAATTAACAGCAATAATAGAATCAAAAAAGTAAATAACCAGAGAAAATAAAACCAACCACAACATTTTTTTCCACAGGAGTTCATCACCCAACTTAACCCAAACAAAAGAGCTTTGAACAAGACCAAAATAGAGGCAATGCAACTCTCTGGGGTACCAGAAGGCCAGTGCTGCCAATAGAAAAGGCCTATTTCCTGAGTCCCACCAAATAGGAATGTTTAATCAATGAGTAATCAAAAGATATCAACTTGGTTGGATTGAACAGGAGAGACAGACACTATAGGTAGACAGTTAGTCCCTCAGATAGACAGGCCCTATTCCATAAACAGATAAACAGTTAATGCCTTTAGTTGTGATAAGACAAGACAAGACAAGATAAGACAACATAACCTTTATTGACATTTTTTTACTGTGGGCACAACGGCACACATCAAAAATGAAATTTAGTTGTCCGCTCTCAAAGTGAAACACATACATGATACACACCTAAACATACTATATACAACATATGTATAGACCCACATCCCTATATATACATAACAAATAAATATTAAATACTGTCCATCTTGAATATATAACGGAAGGAGGAAGATTGAAAGTTCACAAGGTTAATGCTGTATGGAATGAAACTATGGCTGAATCTGGATGTTCTGCTATGGATACCACGAAGCCTCCTCCCAGAAGTTAACAAGGAAAACAGGTCGTGAAGAGGATGTGTAGTGTCCCAGATAATCTTACGGACCCTGCTCAAGCAACGCTTCTGTGCTATGTCCTGGATGGGAGGGAGGGAACTGCCAATGATCTTTTCGGCCATCCTCACCACTCTCTGCACCGCCTTCCTGTCTGAAGCAGTGATGCTTCCAAACCAGACTGTGATGCTGTATGACAGGATGCTCTCGATCGTCTCCCTGTAGAAAGTGGTCAGGACAGGGGAAGGACGCTTTTCTCATGTGACGCAGAAAATGCAGGCGCTGCTGTGCCCGCTTCACCAGTTTCTCACTGTTGAGCGACCAAGCCAGTTGTACATGCAGGAGTGATTTATTCATCTTATTAATCAGATAGCAGGAATTGAATATTAAACACCCCAAATAGACACACATACTTCCTGTATCCTCTTTAAAATGAGCATTGAGGAAAAGAAATTATGTCTCTTAGCCATTAAAGCATTCCAAGGCTAGAACAAAATCAAGCATTCCAAAGGTTAGAACAACATTTCCTATTATTATTATTATTATTATTATCATCATCATCATCATCATCATCATCATCATCATCATCATCATCATCATCATCTTTTTCTACCTTGGGCAATGGGTTGGATTAGAAGACCTCCAAGGTCCCTTCCAGCCCTATGATTCTTCGATTATGTCCCCAAGGGCTTTTCTCCACTTGCACTTGACCATGCTCAGCCATGTCCTATCCATATCTTTTCTTCTGTGTCATTACAAAATTGTCCATCTCATCCTCAGCCATATCTAAGGCAGCTTTAGGTCATAGTTCTTCTGGTTTCAAAGTACTATTTTTCCCCTTTAGCAGGCAGTACAATCTGACAGGTTTCACTACCCTCTCAGCCATTATCATAGAGAAGTGATCAATTACCCACTTCGGGATCATGTAAAGCAGACCTGCCTCTTCCACTCCTGGATAACTTTTCTTGGGGTAAGGAAAGAATTCAGACATTACATACATGGGAACCCCATGTCTTTGAGTCAATACCCACCTCAGAAAGCTGGACTGGCCTAAATCCTAGCTGACCATGCCATGCTATGCAAATAGGAATGCAGCAAAGCCAGAAAGGTTAACAAATGTCTTTGTTTAATATGCCTTAATATGCACCTTAAATCAGGATATGTTTGGAGGTAGAAAAGAAATAGCAATGGGACAGCAAAGTTTATACAAGTTTAGGGTGGTTTTGTTGGCTCAAGGATTTGTATACAATCTTTGACTTACAACCACAATTAGGACCAGAATTTCTGTTGCTAAGCAACCCAACTGTTAAGTGAGTCTTGTTCAGTTTTACAAAAATTTTTGCCACAGTTGTTAAGTGAATCATGCTGTCGTTAAGCGGATCCAGCTTGTATCATTGACTTTGCTTGTTAGAAGCCAGCTGGGAAGCAAACATTGATTTCCCAGTTGCCAAGCAACTGAATTTTGATTACATGACCATGAGGATGCTGTGATGGTTGTAAGTGCAAGGACCAGTCCTAAGTCACTTTTTTCATTATTATTGTAACTTTGAACAGTTGCTAAATGAATGGTTTTAACTCGATGACTATCTATATAGCAGCAAAGAATTAGTGCCATCTAGCATCCCAAGGATGCTTTTTCACGAAGCAACTGGACTTTCTTGTTTTTCTTTGAAGACCATGACCTGGATGACTGAGAATCTCCATGGACATTTGTCATCTAGCATTCATTCAGAAATTTCTGCAGCTCAAACCTAATCAGTCCAATTTGCCTTGTAAGCCAATTTTTGGAGGCAATATTCTGAATACCTTCCACAAAAAGCTCCTATAAACAGCTGCCTTCTGTGGTTTTTTTTAGCACCAGGCAAGTGATCACAATAGTTGTAATAGTCACCAGATATTTCTTGTTACTGTAAAGAGCCCTGAGTATTCACAGTTCGTGTGTTTGTGTTCTTGTGTTTCCTAGTCCCCAAAAAAGAAGGAAGCAGCAGTCTTAATATAGTCACGCTTTTTTCCATTGTCTCCAAAACAATTGATGAGGGGAAAAATCAAAAGAACAAAAACTAAAGACAGTTGAAAGAAACTCAATCACTGCAGTGGAAGTAAAGGAGAATGTGAACACCCACAAGTAAGTCAAGTAAAACTTTAGCTGATACTAGTTAACAGACACATGCAGGGTGTTCTTAATGCATATACTTTCTGAATTCTGTTGGGATAAACTGTGAGCATCTACTCAACCTCATTAGCATGGTTCAGGACCTCACTTTGCTTTTGGCTCCTCTGGGTCTGCTTCTAAGCTGGAAAAGCTAAGTTAATATTTCCCAGTGTGTTGAATTCCTGCATTCTGTCTTAACCTTCCACCTAATTGGTTTCTTCTCTCTTACACTGATAATCCATTTACTCTGTGATTTTTTTTAATGAGTTGGCACCTCTTATAAGAAAAGGATCTAGCACTTCTTTCTCATTATAAGTCTCTGTAGCCACAAAGAGCTTCTCCAAAGGACCAAATCAGTGTTGGATGATCTGCAGGGATTACAATACTATCCAGTAGTTCCAATGGAACTCTGTTTAATTATGAGCAATTTTCTTTTATTCCAGCAACCCCCTAAGGCTGTATCTAGGGGTATTATCTAGTTCAGTGTTTCTCAGTCTTGGCAATGATGTTAAGATGTGGGGAGTTCAACTTCCAGAATTCCCCAGCCAGCATGCTGGCTGGGGAATTTTGGGAGTTTAAGTCCACACATCTTAATGTTACCAAGGTTGAGAAATGCTTTGCTGCTGATTCAGTCCATAGTAAGAAACAACTGTTGGATTTCTTGCACATTTCACAGTTTAGCCAAATTCACACACTTTCCCTGCTTCTTCAGGAAGAGAATGGAGGAAAGTCTAAATCACATCTGACAGAATGCATAAGCAAACTCACAGCCCTGATACAATTGTGGTGCAAGCTTGCTGGGGAAAATGCAGACTTATCTGTATAACTGTGATTTATAGTTGAACATTTATCCCATTTTTTACATGTACTGTACATATAGCTATTTAATTTAGTAGGACTTTGGGCATAAATTTGTATTGTGTCAATCCATTTCTAAAAAGAAGTATGTCCAGGTTATTAGCTGAACCCCCTTAACTAATAAAACCTTTAACATTGTTTTAACAACTATATTATTATACTAGGACTATTAAAAGGGCAGGGGAGTTGAATAAAAGAAAAAAATCTCTACTTTATTATAATTCCAGAGGTATAATAAGCTGTTTAGCCATATATTTTTCCATTTATCATGCAGTGACATCTGCAGGGGGATTCAAAAAGTTAAGATGGCAGGTACAACCACACAATGAAACTCCGCCATTTTTCATGTTTGTGCAATGCATGCAATGTACACTTAAAAGGTCTGATGTTGCACATTCACATCTACTCTTGATTTTTAGAGATACACCTGCCTTCCACAGATTCCCCTGTCTCTGGAAAAAGCAACCAGGACCAAACTTTTTATGCCATCCAGTTGAAAGGAAGTTCTTTTTATGGAATATTTTTAATGTCGGTTTTACATTCCAAGAACGTTGTGTATCTCAATTTAAGTCTGCTGAATTTGTAATATGAAAGTAATTGGACAGTTCAATTCTATTTTAAATTTCAGGAGTTTTCTTGCACCACAAAATCAGAGATGCTTTATTTTGGATTCATTAACTGAACAAAAATTTAGATTCTACTGGTGGGTGACCACCTGGAAAAATAGATAACATCTTCTAACGCTAAAATTCTAACAGTCTACAAACTGGACTTTTTTGTACAGATCATGGAGAAATTTGTTCAGCTTGTCCTCTTTATGAAATGCACCTAGTTAACATTTCTTATGTCTTTGTGTAACAATATTTGTATATGTCAGAACTGGGCCCAGAGGAGACATTCAACATTTGCAAGTGTGCCTCTCCATGTGACCAGTGCATATTAACTGTTCCTTTTTTTCTTTTCTTTCTTTTTTTTTTTTTTTGAGTGCTCCTCTGTCTGCACCATCCACTTTCCCCAATGTTGTCACTTTAATGATCTCTCCCACGGTGCCATTAAGCTAGATTTCATCTTTGACTGGTCACTTTTTTTTATAACCTCCTTGTAATCAAGGTAATAGATAATTGAGCCGTTGCTTAATTTCAAGGAGAGGAGCCAACTTGCATTTTCCGCAACATTGAACATAAAGAGAAAACCTGACAGATCTAAGGTCTATTGCTTTAGCAAAATTAGCTAGTAGAATGGGCAGGGGAGCATAAACTCATAGGATGGAGAATTTTATCAATGGTGTCTATCTTTTTTTTTTTTTTCCAATTCAGCATTTGGTCTTGGACTGATTCTTTTTAAGAAACATGTTTAGCCATTCATAAAAATGTCTAAAGATCCTACTATAAAACATATAATCTCCCCAAGGAATATTATGGTAAAAGTGCCTCAAATGGATAAGAGCTTATCATTATTATGCATTATTATGCATTATTCACCTAACAACTGCAGTTATTCACATAAGAACCATGGCAAAAAATGTGTGACCTACTTAATAATTTCCTTGCTGAGCAACAGAAATTTTGGTCCTAACTGTGGTCATAAGTCGAGAATTACTATAGTGCAGCTCAAAAGCTTTGCTTAGATATACCTATCCAGAAAAGAATACAAAGGGAAACTGGAATAGTAGGGACTAGTGTCTTAGAGAATCAGTGAAAGGTGATAGGACATTTTCCCTTCTTTTGAATTGATATAGTTTTTTTATTAATCTAGCCCAGTTTGATAACTATCTCCGTCACAATCATAAATTTCCAAATATGTTTATTGACTCAAATGAGTGATCTGTGACTTTACATACATGGTTTTAAAGTATAAAATATTAAATTATTAGTATCTCACTTTTATATCTGATCTACTGGGTTCTTTTAAAGAGAGATATTACCACTGGATAATGAACATACAAATATATCAAGTATTTATTTGATCTTGATGATAGCAATAGCAGTAGCATTACACTTTTATACCACTTCATAGTGCTTTACAGCACTCTCTAACAGTTTACAAAGTCAGCATATTGCCCCCAACAATCTGGGTCCTCATTTTACCAACCTCAGAAGATGGAAGGCTAAGTCAACCTTGACCTGGTCAGAATCAAACTCCTGGCTATGGACGGAGTTAGCCTGAAATACTGCATTCTAACTACTACGCCACCACAGCTCCTTGGATGATAAGCCCTTCCTTAAGTTTGTAAAAATTTGTAAAATTATTTGGCTGATTGCAGAATACTAAGCAAGTTTCCAGGTCTTCATAAAGCTTTACCAAACTCAATAATAAATGCAAAGGATGAGGAGAGAAGGAAAACAAGGTAAATTTGCTGTTGAAATCCCAGCATATTAATCTAATCACAGGCTGCTTCTAGATAAGACTATTATTGAGCAATCAATCCTAGCTTTTTCACATAATTTGATTCGGTTCAGATAATACTGTCTTTCTTGTAATTTCTCCCATTGTTTTCCCACTATTTCCTTCATTTTATTGACAGCAACAAAAAAGATCCATTAAAGAGGGAAAGACAGAATAATTGCCTGATGACTTTTGACTGATGGATGCTTCAAATAGTTCTAATCTTAAAATGTAAATGAAGATTGCAGAGTTAATTGGATGGTGCTCTCCTAGGTGCTATACAAATTCTAGGTGTCATTTAATCCAATAAAATCAGAAATTTCGTCCTCCGTGCCACATGTTGCAGCTTCCTCTTTTCTTCCCTGCTTTTTTCTGCTTCATATCTAATCTGGGGGTGAGCATACTGCATCCCTGAATTTCTTTGACATCTGCAAACTCCTCTGGCTGCTGTGGCTGAAAAATTGATGGCATAGTTCTTACCCATTCTGAGAAACATTAAAAGTATCATCCAAGTCTGATAACAAAAATAAGCACATTTTAAACATCAAGAATTTGCTCCTGAAATCAAGAAAAATTAGCCCCAACCATTTTGCATCATTGCTTGTGTCTCTCCAAAATGTTCAGTCCTCACTGTAAAAGGTTACCCAGCCAAATTCAGCCTCAAGGAGAGTTCCAGAGAATGGGAAAAGCTGGCTTGCTATTTTATGATATATTATCTGGTCCTAATAAAGTACAGGTAGCCCTTGACTTACAACAGTTCACTTAGTGACCATTTTTACACTTACGACCATTGCAGCATCCCCATGGTCATGTAATCAAAATTTGGACACTTTGGAACTGACTCACATTTATGACCGTTGTAGTGTCATGTGATCTTTGTGACCTTCTGACAAGAAAAGTCAGTGAGAAAACCAGATTCACTTAACAATCATGTTACTAATTTAACAACTGCAGTGATTCACTTAACAACTGTGGCAAGAAAAGTCATAAAATGGAGCAAAATTCACTTAACTAATGTCTCACTTAGCAACAAAAATTTTGGGCTCAGTTGTGGTCGTACGTCGAGGACTGCCTGTATCACATAATTATTGTGGAGTTTGTTTTCTCCTAATGGACTAACATAACTTCCTACCTTTTTCCTTTATATATGGTGTTACATAGTCAGATAATCTATGTAACACCAAATCTGAATACAGTATGTTCCATCATCTGTCCAAAAATAGAAAAGGTCTTTAGCATCTCTCCCTGAATCATTTTACGGAAAGGAGACATGTGATTTGTTGTTAGCATTTCAGATTCACAAGAGTATTAACTGCCTCCTGTTCGGTTCTCCCCCAGAAGCTTTCCAAAGAGCAATATATGTTATTGCATTTGCTGGAAGGAAAAAAGTACCACATAGAACACCATATTTGGTAGGAGATTCAGTGGGCCGAAACAGGTTGATTATCCCAAACCAGGATTTTCCTGTGCCAACATTCATAAACCAGGCTCCAGGAAGCACTTAGCATGCCAGATGACAGATGAATCCTTTGTCAGATCACATTTTAAAATCAAAAGGGACTTCCATAAAAGTTAATGCTATGGAACAAGAGCAGAAACACACATACCGTACCAAGTTGATTCTTCATTGTTGTTTGGGGAAAATGCATGTATTTGATGAGGGATACAAAATGAGGCTACAGCTGGCCAGCTGGATGTGTCATTGTGCTCTATAACAGTATTCATTATTATTTAACTGAGCAGAAGCTATTACAAATTCAAAGGGGCAGCCGTGACATTTCATTGCAAAGCTCAAGAGGACCAACAACCCCGTTCATGTGTGGTAGAAAAAAAATATCTCTTCCACCTTCAGTCCAGATATGTGCAAGGATAGCAGGCATGAGATGGGAAAACAAGAACATCTTGGTCATCCTCAGAAAAGCTAAAAATAATTTAGCTACATTTATAAAAATGCTGCAGAATTGGAATACAGGATCCCAGTTACTCCATTCCATTTCCCCATTCCTGTTCCCAGTTCTCAGTTCGCAGTGGGCTTTCAACGTTTTCAATGAGCTATTTTTATCCTGCATACCTAGATCTATTTTTGCCTGTCCAGTATTTCTGCATCTTTGGCATTCCTCCAAACAACCTGTTGATACCAAAAGCAATGCTTCTTGTTGCCTGAACATGAGAAACAGGAGGAATAGTGTTTTTGCATTTTCATGTATATGTTGCTTCCTACCCATTTGGTTCTTGAACTAATATATCACAGATTAAAGCAATAGTAATAATAAAAGAGACCATTTACGAATAATTAAAAACATAAAAAAACAGCAAAAGAGAACAGAACACATAGACAGTTGTTGCAATCCTTAGAAAAAGCTCCTCTAAACACAGTGGAGCATATTTCTAAATGTTTATGTATAGAATTGTACTTTAATCCCTTTTAATAGTTGGGCAAATAAAAAATAAAAGCTTTTGGAATGCAGATCTCTCAAAAAGATATTTCCCAATTTCCAGGAAGGCACAACTTTTAAATATGGCATTTTTTATTTTCTCTTTTGCTATGAAATTAACTATTTCAATGAGGAAGAGATTTCTGTCCCCAACTACTTAGAAAGGAAAAAGTCACATCTGCACAATCTTTTCGGCACCATTGTTTAACCAGTGGGTGGTACTTCCTCCTCCTCCTCCTCCTTCCCCCCCTCTCCTCCTCCTCCTCCAGCATGGCCAAAAAAGATAGCCTAGGAGATGGGAAGCCAGCTACATATAGATCAATCTCCATTTCAATATTACCAGGCCCTGCTTCTTCCTGGACATAAATAGCCTTTCAAAATGTTCCATCACATCTGTGGACAGGAAATCAACAATTTTCCTAATTATTACCAAGGGAAAGAAAAATATTTCAAAATTTTATCAAGGCAAAAAATTTTAATAGAGAGAATAACCTGTGGCAGGAATCATTTCATGAGTTATTTCCTTGGGGTTTATTTGATGTATTGGAAGCCAGGGAAAATAAATCAACCTTCTTATTGGAGGGCAGATATTCTTTCCATCTCCCTGTCTCTTTTTCCATTAGTATTTTAGCAAGAGTTTAGATTACAATCAAACACTTATTTACTTTTCTAAAGGTCATCCAATGCTATAGAGCCAGAGTACAATAAAAGACAACACTTGGAGATCACACAGCTAAATCAATGCAAGATTTAACTATAAGAACAGTGCAACCAAACTCCACTCATGAGAATGTCATCAAAACGTCAGTTTCCCTTTAAAAGAAAGAGCTTATCAAATGAGGGATGAGAGTGGGCGTCTCCTTTCATAACAGTTGGCCAATGTAATGCCTTTTTCCAAAGTCCTCAGATAAAGAATCAAACAGAGATCTCAGTTTCTCATTCTGGAAATCAGGATGGCTGCATAGGTTCCCTTAACAGTCAACAGTCAACTCTTCAGAATTTGAGGGATTCCTCAGAATAAGGTATTTTCTCAGGAAAATTAGCATGTACTCATCCCAATGGCATGGCTCTCACAATATCATGTGTTGCATCCATTTGGTTCCTTGACTCAGGTTTCGTTTTTCCTGAAGAGCCTGCCTTAGGTTTCGTTTCTTGACTTAAGTTTCATTTCTCCTGAAAAGCTTACCTTGAATTAGTACCTCCTTGACTTAAGTTTCCTGTTCTTTGTGTATGGCAATGAAGAGCCATCCCCCTATTGTCTTTTTGTACACACCCCCCCTTGATGATGCTAATGTACCAATAAAAGAGAGGCACGGAGAGGCTTCAGGGTCTTTGCCTGCCATCTCATCTGAAGAAGCATGTTGTCCGTGTGTTTCCTAACCTAAAGCGAGGCCCGTTGGTTTAGGCTGACGTACGTCGCCATCGTCCTGCAGGGAGTGGGACCCCGGGATTTTGCAATCCCACAAATGGTGACCCCGACGTGATTGGACTCCACGGCGTGTTCTCTGTCTAGGGAAGCGCTGCTCTGACTCCTGTACTGCGCACCTGGAATAGGCTTGATCATCGTAAGTATGGGCTCTTCACTTTCTCAAGTTCTGTCCAAGCATGTGGATGAACTTTTTAAATTAGTCAGAAAGGCAAATTGCTTGCAGAAAATTAACGGAAC
>NW_015386492.1:1227923-1229543 GCF_001527695.2 Protobothrops mucrosquamatus | reverse complement strand
GGATGTGTTGTCATTGCCTTCGTGAGTGTGACTGTGAGTGTTGTCATTAGTGCGGAAAGTGCCTCCTACGTCATTCCATCCGTCCCAGTGTTCAACATTTTGCATCAATCATGTGGATCCTGCACTTGATGACACTACTGATGAATTTCTCCCTCATGATGTCTGCTCCACGACGACCCTTGAACCTGAAACGTGTGCCAAAGCATCTGAAAACCCCCCATAATATGAGTAGAGGTCTATATTGTAATCCCATCTTTTCCTTTCTGCATTTCAATACTACAGCCTTTTTTCATTGTGTTGACCAAGGTCAACCCTTTTGTCCGTTTGCAGTATCTCGCTACCCTAATCACAACATTCCCTTATCTCCCTCTCCCCATGTTTCTATTACTTATTCTTATTACCCCTGTCGTATAACCTTTTCTATTTTCGTAACCCCTGAAACAACGGGGCAATATTATGTATCTGGTTTTATGTCTTCTGACCGCCTATATTCAACAACTATCTTTGAACTTGCTTCTAAAGCTAGTTATGCAAAACCTCCCCTTTCTAATACCCTGCTTGCTCATGACCCTGTTTCACACCCACGCTCATCTTTGAGCGTGGCCACCCACTCTTTACCTCTTTCTCACCCGCGACTGCACCTGCAACAACAAGAAGCTCCCTCTCGACGACGACGTGCTCTTCCTTTCAACCCTCACCGCCCTCTTCATTATACATGGACCATCAGAGACTTTGAAAATCAAGTCCTATATCAAATCTCCAACTATACAACCTGGCCCTGGTTTCCCATTTTACACTTTGATTTTGCCGAGATGGGCACAGGATTGGCCAAATTTGCTTCCAAAACTCTCCAGAACAACCTATGGGACAAAGGTGGCTCTTGTACGCCATCTCCACTCGAAGCCACTTGGTGGAGTTTGTACTTTTGTCCCGAGGCTATGACACCTGAGGACAAACATCGATGTGGCACCTCTATGGACAAATATTGTGCTTCCTGGTCTTGTGTTTCTACGGGTGCCATCTCCTGGACAGTTCCTCATTCAACTGATCTTATTTCTATTACACGAGCATATGGTAAACCTCCTTCTCCCCAATGTACCTCTAATTTCCATTGTTGTGGTGAGCGAATGAACCCTTTAAATATTACTTTCACCTCCAAAGGTAAGGCCCTTACAGCACAACAATGGGCCATTGGATATTCCTGGGGAGGAAGAGAATGGAGTGGACACGGAGACGATGGAAATGTGTTTTCAATCCGACTCGCATTTCAGCCTGCACACTCCCCCCCCACTAGGTCCTAACAAACATATTCAGTCTTCTTTTTTACAACCAGATGTTTACAATTCTCCAAATCCTTTGTTAAATCTTGTAAATGCCTCCTCCCTTTTATTGAAAACAACTATTAATTCCTCTCAAGTCAACGATTGTTGGCTTTGTTTATCGGCTACCCCACCCTTTTATGATGCTGTAGGCTCTTTAGAACCTATCCGGAATGCCACAACAGATTCCCTTTGTAGGTGGAATGCTACATCCATCACTGTTACATCCATCCTGGGACATGGATGTTGTCTTGGTCATATTCCCACTAACTATTCTCAATATTGTGCCAACTTTACTACA
>NW_015386492.1:1220885-1226162 GCF_001527695.2 Protobothrops mucrosquamatus | reverse complement strand
TCCTGAAAAGCTTACCTTGAATTAGTACCTCCTTGACTTAAGTTTCCTGTTCTTTGTGTATGGCAATGAAGAGCCATCCCCCTATTGTCTTTTTGTACACCCCCCCCTTGATGATGCTAATGTACCAATAAAAGAGAGGCACGGAGAGGCTTCAGGGTCTTTGCCTGCCATCTCATCTGAAGAAGCATGTTGTCCGTGTGTTTCCTAACCTAAAGCGAGGCCCGTTGGTTTAGGCTGACGTACGTCACCATCGTCCTGCATGGAGTGGGACCCCGGGATTTTGCAATCGCACAATCATGTACTAAAATTGGGCTGGCTAATTATGGTTCAGTATGTTTCATGAAATTGTTAATTGTTACCTTTTCCCCAAGAGCTCACTAGCAATAGTAATAGCACTTAGACTTATATACCACTTCATAGTTCTTTACAGCCCTCTCTAAGCAGTTTACAGAGTCAGCATATTGCCCCCCAAAATCTGGGTCCTCATTTTACCAACCTCGGAAGAATGGAAGGATGAGTCAACCTTGAGTCGGTCAGGATCAAACTCTTGGCTGTGAGCAGAATTAACCTGCAATACTGCATTCTAACCACTGCGCCACCACAGCTCTTAGATGGGGATGATTAGATGGGGATCTTTCTTTATTAAATTTATGACAACAGCAACCTTTAAGAGAACCTGAGCTAGGAAACAGTGACTAGTCCAAAGTCACCCAGTGAGTTTCCATGGTTGAGAGTGAACTTGAATTGGGGGCTCTTTATCCATCCTAGCATTTAAATCCTATCTCTCACTCTGCATAAAGAGAGGAGAAATGTTGCTACTGTTTCTCTTTCTAGATTAAAGAAGAATGATTTTTCCCAGGGCTTAGTTTGATAAAAAATTACATTGACACTGAAATCCTGCTTCACTGCCAAGCTGAAGTGCCAGCTATCCATCCATCCAGAATCAGCAGAAAACAATGTCTGCATGAGATTTGCAGTCCCATTTTTGAGCCCTGTTCTGTTTCTATTATCCTTCTGTCCAGTCAGTGAAGTCATCTGGTTTCCCTTCAAGGTAATGGGTACAAAGCCTAGCAGACATTACAAGTCTTGTGGCTCCCATTAAGCGCTTTTGACTTAAAGAAGGAAAAGACTACTTTAACACTAGTACAAGTAAAGCTGATTTAAGGCTGATTGTAATGGGCTGGAGATGAAAATAGTGTCATGGAGGGTGGGGGGGGATGTTGCCAGGGTATGTTTATTGATAGCTACAAGAGAGAAAAGGCCCTGAGAGGCTATCTTGTGAAACAGATCTGGGTATATAAGGTTAACATTGTGGGCAGAAACAGCTGCAAAATTGAAAAGCCACAACAATTTACAGAATAGACTGGCTGGAACATCCTGGGGTGCTGATGCTAACACCCTACAAACAACAGCCTTGGATTTGGCTTATTCCACAGCTGAATATTGTGCCAGTGTGCGGCTTAACAGTGCCTACAACCAAATGGTTGATGTCCAACTCTGCCAGACAGTGCATATCATCTCTGGCACATTGCATTCCTCTCCTGTGCATTGGTTACCATTACTTAACAACAGCATACCACCCCACATTAGAAGACAACAAGCTCTCATTCAGCTGTAGTCAAGGATGCTGAACAACAAGGCCCATCACAAGACTGAAATTCTGTAAGCCAGCTTGGAAAACAGCTATTCGATTAACATCTACCCAGTTTAACCCCGAGTATGCCTGGAGAAAGGAATGGTCCAAGGTGGCCTTCTTGTGGCCTGACCATTAGTGATCCCTCTACCAAACCACCTGGTTTTGACTTGTCTCACTTTGTCTGGTCAAAATTGAACAAAATCAGGTGTGATACTGGAAGAAGTGTCTCTGCCCTTATCAATGGGGATGGAAAGATTCCCCTTTTTATGATTGTGGTGCTGACAAACTATTAAAATATTGTGCAAGATTACCCTGGATGTTCAGTCTCTGGTTTCCTAGAAGGTCTGGATGAAGCAACGCCAAAGGTGATCTCTTGGATAGCTGAATTGGACATTCAGTGATGAGGCCACTGCCATATCCCTACAGAAGTGAACTGTGTATATCTATGTTTATTTCTCTTCTGTCATGTTCTCATCATATGCTAAATAATAATAACAATTGCAGGCAGTTTAGCATTGGAGCAACTGAATGCTTCATATAATGTTTTCTGCAAATTGTACAGAAAAATAATAGACAAGGAGAGGCATTGCTGAAAATATTTGGGAAAAAATACTTCGAAGTGCAATAGGAGCCCTGTTGGCACAGTGGTCAGAATGGAGTATTGCAGGCTAACTCTGCCCACAGTCTGGACTTCAATCCTGACCTGCTCAAGGTTGACTCAGCCTTCCATCCTTCTGAGGTTGGTAAAATGAAGACCCAGATTGTTGTGGGCAACATGCTGATTTTATAAACACCATATTGTAAACACCCCGCTCAGAGAGTGCTGTAAAGCACTATGGGGTAATATATAGGTATAAGTGCTATTGCTATTAGAGTAGGCATAGGAGGCTAAACCGCAAAAGAAGAAGAAAAACCTAGGCCTTAGCCAAATTAACTTGCCTGGAGAAAGAGCATATATTCCTCAAGCACCACTGACAGCTATGCTGTGAGGGGATAATGGGAACTGCAATCAACCCATTTTGTTAAGAGCACACTGGGAAAATATTAGATAGAAATAACTGAAAAAAATTGACCAGCTGTCCTCAACAATATCTACCCATTTCCCTTAGCACAAGTATAAGGCACTATTCTATCATCATAAACTGTTCATTAATCTTCAAAGCACCCCTAGGGGAGATACAATTAATAATACTGTATTTTATTTTCAAAGGGAGACAGCGATGCTCAAAGGGATCATTGGAGGAAACTGTTATGGGCCTGTGAGCTAGACATAGATGCACCCCATTTAATGTAATTCCTGTGCAGAGAATTCTAGCTAGCATACTGTATCTCTTTATTTCCACCATTGAAGCAGAAAAAAACTTCTAAAATCTTTTGCATCTCTAAAACTGGCATGCCCTTTATAGCAGACGTCAGATGATAAGGACACGAGTTCAAATCTGTACTCAGCCATGAACTTCATCAGTGCAACTCTAACCCACCTCACTATGTTGTTTCCTACTATATCGAACTATCCAAGGAACAGATGATAAAAACAGAATCTGCCAATGAAGTTATAATGCTACAGAACACATTTTCTCCAGCATAATTATAGTAAATGTTTTTCAGTTTCACCTTACTAAAACCATTTGTTTCTTAAAATCAACAACAAAACATGAGCTTATAAATATCCTAATCACCCTCACATGCTAATCACTCTCATCCCAGATACCCTTGATTAAGCGTGCCCAGGTTGGGTAAGTTTTGACTCTTAGCAACCACATAGGTCTTCTCCAGGAAAGGATAGACTTGTCCCCTGCCTTGGCCTTCATGGGGATTGAAATGTTCTGAAAGGCTCAGAATGCTGGTGATTCCCCTGCAGAGGGGCAGAAATATTCTCAATAGTTGAAAACAAAAATCTATCTAAAATCAACAAATAAGATCTATCTAAGATAGATATTAGATATTATTAAATATTAGGCAGTGTCTGGCCCATGATAGTCAACATATACATGGAGAATTCACTGCTAAGTCTATTCAAATCTCATTGGATTCAATGAAATTACCTCCCAATGACATAAATGATAGATTCCGACCTATAGAAAAAAACTATATCTTAATTATCATTAGCAATAGTATCTGGTTTTTCTCTGTATGATAAAAGCTCAAATTTTGGATGGTTTAATATTTTCCACTAGATGATGGGAAGTATTAAGCCATTAAAAAGTTGAGTTTCTGCTTCCGGTTCTGCCCTGTAGCGACACAGTTGAGGAATTGTGGGGCTCCGTATCCCACAGCTGATTTCGCCCTGCCAGGGGACCCTAAATGGGTCAAAAGTTGCCCCGGAGAGGTGACAAAGAAGGAAGGGTGCCCCGATGATCGCAGAACGATGGGAGAAAGGCTAGCTGCACATCAGTGTCTACCAGCAGCCGAAGTCCAAAAGCACGAACCAGAACAATGGTGAACAGCGTGCTTGAAACTGGGTGAGAATATCGATCTTCTCTCTTCTATTCTGTAACTGATTCCCTGGAAAAGATCCCCAAAGCAAGAAATCCTCTGAAAGTGAGGGAGGGGACTAAATCTCCACCCCTCCATAGACAGAAGTGGCGAATTAATTTTCAAGGGGGAAAGAAATATACTGAAATGAAATTAATAACACTATAGTCTGGATAAATCTGAAAATTAAGAAAACCGTTAAGATTTTACATCCTAAAGAGCTTCGATGAAATTATTAAAAAAAAACAAAAAACATTGTTTTTATTTGAAAAAGTTGAAAAATAAATAACTACTGACATCTAGTGGAGAATCAGAGCATAGAACAATAGTAACTCTGACTCAGAAAATGGCAAGACACCCAGAAACAAAGAATAATCTATTCCCTTGAACTTTAATAACCTTCAGCTAAATAGAAAACACCTGGGAACAAAGAAAGAAAACATACTGGGCCATCTTTAATCTTGAAAAGTGCCTGCAGAAAAAGAAAAGTTTAACTGTTGTCTAAGCTCAAGAACTGTTTGCAGAAAAAGGAAAACTTTGGCTCTTACCTAATCTTCTAGGGGGGAATTTACTAGAAGGCTTCAAGGTGGCTAAACATTCTGGATTGCAACTCTACTGGTTAATAATTGACCCCTAAATAGAAGAATTGTTATAAAATACTGCTTTCACTGATGCCTTGACAATTGGAAATGCATTGGATTACAAAAAACATATATAAAGATAAGAACTATATAAGATTTGGTTGTTTGGATTTTGAGATTGGCTGGTTTGATAAGGCTAACTACAGAGACTATGGTACTGGTGAAAGACTATTTGGAGGGGGGAGATGAAATGGATATTGCATAAGAGATTTGATTCAACTTACCAAATGGAGTACTACATGATTAAACATTTGTTTGAATATGGTTAAAAGAACAGATAATTTTGGATATAAAGGAACCCTATAGTAATAGGGATAAGAGATATAAGTAGCAGGGCTTTTTTTCAGCCGGAACGCGGCGGAACCGCGTTCCGGCACCTTTTTCCGGGCCGGCCGCACCGGAAATAGCCCCTCCCACACCGGAAATAGCCCCTCCCAAATTTTACTTGCATTCCTGTTCTCTAAAGGGGCGGTCCTAGGGTTTGATGAGGGCGTGGCCAGGTTTGAGTTCCGCCACCTTTTCTCC